>NW_024426885.1:58973594-59113097 GCF_017311325.1 Ursus maritimus
GAAAGAGAGAAACCCAAGCAGACTCCATGCTGAGTATGGAGCCTGACTCAGGGCTCGATCCCACAACCCTGAGATCAGACCCTGAGCCAAAACCAAGAGTCAGATGCTCAACTACTGTGCCACGTGGCACCTGAACGTAATATTTTTCTTATTGTTTAGGTGAATTCATATGCACACTTTATACTTGATGTACAATTAGGCATATATAAATATGTTGCTCTCTGAACCCCAATTTAAATTTATATCTACCTAGATATAGGTAGATATAATATATATATTTTTTACATTTCTAGCTATTGGATATAAAAGATTTACTAGTATAAAAAATTATTCAAGATACTCAATTTTACTTAAAACTTCCGGCTCAGGAATAAGACTTTGTCAACATTCTCACCAGCAAGCACTGATGGGACAGTATTAGAATTCCTTGACGGATGACAAGCAGGATGAGGGAGATGCAGTGGGCCCAGATTGCTTTACAAATACCCAGATAGTCTCCAAGCAGCTGCCCTCATAGGAGGTAAGTTAGGTGAGGAATTGGCCGTGAAGGGTGGGAGTGTATAGGAAGAATCAGGCATATGATTATGGGGTGTACTCTAACAGATGTACTGGCTCAGAGAACCGGAGTTCTGAGCCCACCTCTGTCACTGGCTATGAAGCTTAAGCCAAAATGTAACCTACATAACTCTCTGTGTCTGATGTAAAATGAGAATATAATTTTATAAAAATAATGTACTACATAAACACTAGGCATGATAAAAAATTATAAATTCCCTTAATCTAGGCCAGGAGCTGTAAACTGGGGTAAGAATTCAAAGCTAATATCATTATCCAGTTTAACAGTTTCTCTCTCTCTCTCTTTTTTACTCTTTATTTTATTTTAAAGATTGTATTTATTTATTTGACAGAGAGAGAGAACAAGCAGGGGAAACTGCAAGCAGAGGGAGAGGGGGAAGCAGGCTCCCACTGAGCAAGGAGCCTGATGCAGGACTCTGGGATCATAACCTGAGGCAAAGGCAGATGCTTAACTGACTGAGCCACCCAGGTGCTCCAACATCTTGTTCTTTCTATAACATCTAGGCTCTCACATAATACTTTGAATGGTTGGTTATTTTACCTCCTGACCAATTCCTTTATAATTTAATTTCCTTTGGATTGATTTTGTTCCTTTTTATCATTTTGTAGCCAATTCACTGAGGACCCACACTTCCCACTCATTCTTCTCATTATTATCTCTATCATCACTATTAGGATTTAAATAACTTTTATACATGTACAGTATTTGTGAAAATAGAATTGGTTTGTATTATTGCGGTTGTCTTTTTTTTCTTATTTTTTAATCTACTTTGAAGACTCTACAGACCTTTTAGCCAGTTTGTCATATTATAGAGATGACAGTTTCATACGGAAGGCCATACTGTTGCCCTGCCCTTTGGTCTAATGATGTCAGTTGCATATAGTTGTGATGCTCTCAGTGACAGTCACACTGAGCAAGGGAAAATACAGAATGAGGTGCGAATGCGCGCAATCAGAGAGCTGAACGACATCTGCTGCTGCGGGAAAAATAGCAAAATCCTGAGGAAAATATGGAGATTATCTATGGGTGAAACACTGAATGGTAATGTTTGCTATTGCTAATGTTTTGACCCCAGAACATCTGATATTGGCATTATTTTAATCACCTTGTACTTACAAGTCCTCTATGACCTTATCAATTACAGGCTTTGAAAAGCTAAATGCTTAAGTTTAAGTAAAATTCTGACTTTTTTGCATTCAATGGAAAAGTTTCACTAATTTCAAAATTGGGAACTTTTTTGTGAGCTTTGTTTGAAAATCAAAGACAGGTGCATACAAATCATTCTACTTATTTTCTTCCTTGATGAGTAAGAAAGTATTAAACTCCTAGAAAATAATGGTAGAAAACCCGGATGACCTTGGGTGTGATGATGTCTTTTTAGATACAACACCACAGACATGATACATGAGAGAAATAACTGATAAACAAGACTTCATTAAAATAACAATAACAAAACTTCTGCAAAAACTAATATCAAGATAATTAAAAGAAAAACAATAGACTTCAAGAAAAGGTTTGCAGAAGATATATATGAATTTATACACACACACACACACACACACACACACACACACTCCTCACTCCAATATTATCATCCACCACAATGGCTGCCGATGAAATTTAGGACCCTTCACATTTCTTGGACAATCTTACTGATCCCTCTGGTTCTGAATCATCTGAATTGCCTTGTTGTTATATATTTTAGATAATAAATCTTATTTGATTTCACCATGAAGTTTGTGTATGGTATTTCCTTAAATTTTAATTACTATTTGTCAACAATGTGGTTGAGCAGTACGTCTCATTTCTGAATAAATTTATTTGAAATGCAGATCTTCTAAAAATGGCACACTGTACATTTGTAAGTAGTTCCTCGGCAATCTATTACTGGATATCCTCACATAGTACAGGTATTTGAAGATGCAGGAAGCAAGAGGTAACTCTAAGCCTAGCATTAAATCAGCAAACCTTCCTGACCCTGGTAATAAGAACAAGACACTATGTAACTCAATCAGAGTTTAACATTGGACAAAAGGTTGAGTTTTGAGAAAGCCAAAGCTTCTGATCATGCTAGCACACTTGCTTACTGCCAACACAAATCCTTCATTCTAGTTCCCTAGAGATAATCCGACTCATGGAAGGAATAACTACTGAGCCCCAGTTGATTCTGAGAAATAACACTGTCACAATCTGTGATGAGACTGTATGCTAAAGATTAGTTTTTTCCACCCACAGCTCAAAAATAATCAGATTATTTTTAGAAACCGAAAAGTAGGATAGGAAATGAAAAGTACTTGGAAAGAAAGGGGCATCTTGCACAAGTCATGGATAAAGTACCTTTTCCCACTTGTAGTCTGTCTTCAAGAATGCTTTAGGTGCACCCGGCTACTGGAAAGACATGTAATTATTGTAACAACACTGATCTGACTCTCAGAAGATGGCATGATGTTGTAGAAAGAGCTCTAGTAGAATTTCCTGGCTGTAGATATAGCAAAATAATGGTCAGTTTTGATTCTAAGGAGGGAACAGAAAATGAGATACATGAGAAACAAGGTGTTCTAGATTGCTATGATATATTGTGAAATAAGGGAAATAGGATGGGAACAAAGGACGAATAAAGCTGGGTATTAACCCACTGCACTGTACTTAGTAGAGAAGATCTATTCTGTTGGCATAAGATTTTTACTTATAACCAACATGGCCAATCTTTAAGTTGTGATGCCTGCATCCTAAAATAATGTCTACCATTAAAGGCAAGATGAATGGACTGGTAAGCACTGACTAAACATTTATTGAATGAATCTATGAGTAAATGAAACCATCAGCCATATTTGTAGTATCTCTTATTTGCAGAAAAGATGACTTCTGTTGCCATGGAAGGGGAAAGTTTTGAGATACTAAGTAAACGTACTCATGGGTCTTTAGTTTTTATCTTCCACGTATTCTCTAGAATACACCAAGACAGCTGGATCATAAGCCATCTCTGTGGCATTGTTGAGCTTAGGAGAGTCTCCAAACATATTTAGGTTCAATTTCTTTCATCTCTTTAATGAAGAAGTGCATAAGTTTGTCTCTAAGAATTTTTCCTGTTCTAACAGTCTACAGTTTTTCTCCAGTGTTAGCACATGGTTCAGATCTTGGCCCTGCTTGACTTTGGCTTCTTGCAGGAAATTGATTGATGAGACCTACCTTGGCCTTTGCCATGCCTCCTGTGTGTCACAGGAATTGGTCTCTATTGATTGAAGTCACAGATGGATACCTATTTGCTTTTTCTCCATTCACTTTCAAAATTATAAAAACAAAACAAAACAAAAATCTTCTTGATCTTGAGGACAAGGGTAACAGCCTTCTCTTTAATCTTTATCAGGGTTGTCAAATATGGTTGTACGGTATTTGTCCTGCAGAAAAATGCCTGGCCGAGTGGACATAAGAGAACAAAATGCCAACCACCTTCTGTTTGCCTAATTTGTACAAAGGCGACATTGAGTTGATATATTTTTACTTAGAAGAGTGACATGACTGATTTAGTTTTGTATGTCTTTTAGTTTTCTGCGTTTATGTTTGTATGCATGTGGGCTTTCAGTATTGAGTATCCCTACGCACTGCCAAGTATAGTAAGGTTTCTCTAATCGTGGCTGATAGGACGATGAAAAGGATAGTGCTGAAGGAGAGTCAGATCCATTTTCCTACTCCACCAGATCAAGCACATAATTTCATCATTATATAAGTGAAGATCATCCAGATTTCTGTGTACTTCCTTCCCCTCTACCTCCTCCTGCGGGGTTTCTGAAAAGAAATATTTATCAAGCGCTTAAAAACCTGTTTGCAAAAGTGGGCAAGGTCTGCCTAGCATGACCTGATCATAAGAAGCTTTCGACCCAGTCAAAGTAGATAGAATTGCATCAAAGTGTAAAAGCCATCCATTCGGCTGCAGTTCAACCTCGCATTTTATAGAAAATGAAACTTGACTGAGAGTGGTCACTTCCAGGGTCTGAGATCACACTGATGTTAGTGGTGGAGAAAATGCATTTTAACAGTCCTGGACTTCCTCCCAGGACTTGTCCTGAGTCAATCTAGTGTAGTGGATAAGGTCATGAACTCTGGATTTCAGACGCTTAGGTCTGAATGGTGGCTTCACCATGTGCTACTTGTGTTACACCCAGCCGTTAAATCAGCCTCTCAGTGCCTCCGCTTCATCCTCTGTTAACCAAAGAAGATAAGAACATTTACTTCCTTTCATATGGTTTCAGTGAGTTAAATGTCTGAAGTGGTTGTTTTTGTTTATTTTTTTAAGATTTTATTTATCTACTTGAGAGAGAGAGAGAAAGTGAGAGAGAGCACCAGACCAGAGTAAGGGTCAGAGGGAGAAGCAGATTCCCCACTGAGCAAGGAGCCTGATGCGGGACTTGATGCCAGGATCCTGGGACCATGACCTGAGCCGAAGGCAGACACTTAGCTGACTGAGCCACCCAGAGGCCCTCTCTGAAGTGTTTAGATCAAAGCCTGTAACCTAATAATAATAATATGAAACAAGCAACAAGCACACTTAATGATAATAATGATGTGCTCTCTTTCGGTGCTTTTGAAACAAAGGGGTATTCCTTTCCAGGACGGTTGCACACTCCAGTATTCCCACACATGCTGTAGTCCATTGCTTCAAAATAAATCACCAGGAACCAAAAATGGTTACAAACTATGTTAATCTGATGAATCCCAAATGAATCAAGATTAAATTAATTAAAATTCATTGTCGTAAATGAATTCTAAAACCAACAAAATATTATTTTTAAAATATTTCATTTATTTGTCACAAAAAGCACAAGCAGGGAGAGTGGCAGGCAGAGGGAGAAGCACGCTCCCCACTGAGCCACACAGGTGCCCCCAACAAAATGTTTGTAATGGTGTCTTTCTGAACCACTTGAACTAAAACCAGTTGTTGAGATTTATGGAAACAGTGAAGGGTCCTTCCTGTACATACCAGCGCAGAATATTGCCAGAGAAATGAAGGATCTCCAAGAGCTGCTCCTGCATTTTTCTTCAGAGTTTGATTTCACTTCAAGTAAGATGAAATATTAAGGAAATGCAATGATTGTAATAATGGGGAGCAAAAATAAACCTTAGTCTGATTGATATTTTTCATTTACATCTTTTGGTAATTAGCTTCCTTACTTCCTTTGTTCCAGTTTGCAGATTTTTAACAGTACTGACAGTTTCAACCGTGAAAGGAAAAAAAAGCGATTTACAAAAAATGGTTTAATTAGCATATTTTATAAAATTTAACTATCTTTGATTGTCCTGAACTCAAATTTTGCAGGAGGTTGTTACAATACACTCAAACACATTTCATGACCATGGTATTTTGCTCAATAAGCAAACTAACAAAAAATAATTATGATCACTTTAATTGATAACCAAGTAAAATAAGTCTAAATATGTTCAGACCAGCATTAGAGAAAAGTGAGTGAATATGCTAAGGCAAAGGTAAATAACAACCTTATTTTAGCAAGCTACATTTCTTTTCATGTTTACTTTTATAGATTTTCTTTCCACGTTTTAGAGAGGTTTGAACAATGCTTGCCTACTCCTTGTCATTTATAAGTAATGATAGGGAGGGAGCATCTTCTCTGAGCTTTTGTGAATTGTCATCCTTCTTTCTAAGCTTGTATTAGCTCCCATCATTCTACCTTTTATACTTTCAATGTATAATATATCCCTGAGAGTTTCCTTAATGCAAAGTTTTTTGTAAACATTACTTCCTCTGGGATGTCTTCATGTTTTGCATTACTTTTGATTACTTTTCCCCCCATTTATGTTCTCCTTTTTCAGTTCCTCTGATTGCATACGTAGAGTCTCTGAAACGGTAGTGTCAACATTCCCCCGTCAGCCATTTCTTCTGTAACTCCATTTATGCTCGATTATAACTTCACTTCCAGCACGATCACCTTTTGTGTCCTTGCTGTACTCTCATCTCTTTTGGGCAATCCCTCCTGTGATCATTCATTTTGAAAAATGCCATGGGGGTTTCTCATGGGGACATAAAGAGACAACACAGCTACATACGCTTCTGTATGAGCATGAACTAAAGAACAGATGCAAAGGGACCAATCAGCACACTGTTAAAGAAGTGACATCATTGGTTACTGATCACCCTGTACATCTGCTTATTTATGCAGAAACTTGTGGACTAGAGAACTAGCACCAAAGTTTCTATTTTATGCAATCAATCCTGGTTAGTATACTATGGCGACTGAATTTGAACTGTGTTTGCAATACTGGCATTATTGAATGAACCATGATGTCTGAAATCTGTGCCTAGGGGACCCATGCTAATCGAACACTGTCTGGTTGTGCAGCTTTCATCATCAACATCCTTCACAGATTTCTTAGATATATAACAAAGTACATCATGGCACTTTTTTTGAAGTATTGTAATTAATACTTATTTTTAAAATTTTCAGATGATTGTTAGTGTTTAAAAATACAATTGCTTATTTTCATTACCTTGCATCCTGAAAACTTCCTAGTTCTAATCAACTTTTGTTTTATTTTGTGCTCTTTGTAAATTTGGGGGGATGATTCTACTTGGGAAATTATGTGGTCTGCAAATATAAATATTTTCATTTATTTTTTTATGTGTATACTTTTTATTTCTTTTTATTGCCTTACTTCATTGATTGGGACCTCCACTGCAAAGCTGAGTAAACCTTCTTGCCTTATTTCCAATCTTACAGAAAAAAATAGTATTAAGACGGATATTAATTATTAAGATGGTAGGTGCAGGTTTTTATAGATGTTCAAAGTCACATTAAATAAATTCCCTTGTAGTCAGAGTTTTCTGTGAATTTCGAATCATGAGTGGGTATTGGATATTGCCAAACACATTTTCTGCATCGACTAAGATGATCATATGTTTTTTTCTTCTTAGTCCTTTGATATAATAAGTTACACTTGATTGACGTTCTAATGTTGAATCAAACCAGCCTTGACTTCCCAGCATAAATCCCATTTTCCACATTATACTGTCCTTTATATGTTGCTGGAATAGATTTGCTAGTATTTTGAGGCATTTTGCATTTCTTTTCATAATGAAAACTGGTTTGTAGCTTTCATTTTTTGTAATATTTTTGTCTAGTTTTGGAACCAGAGTAAGAGGGCCTCATAAAATGAGTTGGGAAGTGTTTTTTTAATCTCTTGTTCTCTAGACGTGTTTATGCAGAATTGATGTTTCCACCTTCAAGTGTTTGGTAGTACATGCACTACGAGAGCTGAGCCAAAATTTGTCTTGTTATTGTTTTATAAAGATGTTAACTCTAAGTTCAATTGCTTTAACAGGTTAAGAAATATTGAGATTTTCCTTACATAGTGAACTTTTGCAGTTCGTGACATTCGAGGAATGCATCCAGTTCATCTGAGTTGTCAAATTTAAGCAAAAAGTTGTTTGTAATATTTCTTATTTTCCTTTTGTAGTTTTAGTGTCTGTAGTTACATGCCTTCTTTCATTCCTGTGTTTGTACTTGTGTCTTCTTTTTTTTTTTTTTCTTAATTAATCAGTCTGGCTACATGTTTATCAATTTTATTGATTTCTTTAAAGAAATAGCTTTCAGTCATTTTTCTCCACTGTTTTCCATTTTTAATTTTATGGATACCTTACCATTATTCCCTTTTCTGCTTATTTTTATATACTCTTGCTTTTATAATTTTTTAGGGTGAAAGTTGAGATAATTTATGTACATGTACAATCTGCTATTGTTGGATGGACTGTTCCATAAATGTCAATTAAGTCAAGCTTATCGAGGTTTGTTTGGTTAGTCTCTAGAATTACTGATTTTCTGTCCACTTGTTCTATTTGTTGTTGAGAAAGTGAAAGTTTCCAATTGTGATTATAAATTTGTCTGTTTTTTCTCTCAGCTCTATCAGCTTTTGCTTCATGTGCTTTGAAGATCTGTTCTTAGATGTATACATATCTAGTATGCTATGATTATTTGGTAAATTGACTCTATTATTATGATTTATTTGTCTCTAAAAAGATACCTTGTTCTAAAGTACATTGTGATATCAAAATAGCCACTCCTGCTCCCTTCTGATTATTTGGAATTAATCATCCTTTAATCCATGTATTTATATTGGCTACAGGTTTCTTGTGGAGAGAATGGTTAAGTCTTATGTTTTTATTCAATAAGACATCTTTCTTTTATTTGGTACGTTTAGAATTAGGGCTGGCAATCTACAACCCATGAGCCAAATCCAGGCTGCAAATGGGTTGCACCCATTTGCTTATGTATTATTTGTGTCTGCTTCCGAACCTTATTGGCAAAATTGATTAATTACAACAGCGACCATTTGACCCACAAAGCCAAATCTATTTATTATTGAGTCGTTTACAGGAAAAGTTTACCATGTAATTGGCGGGTATACTTGTTTTAAAAACTTAAGAAGAGAAAAATTAAACTAATCTTAAGATAACACACACTCAGAGTTGTATATTTTCGTTGATCTTTATACATTACTGAGGTTCTACGTTTTTCTCTGGTATAATTTGTCTTTAGCCAAAGATTACTCCTTCACCACTTCTTTTATATTAAATGTGCTAGTGAATAATTTTCTTAGTTTTTTGTCTTCTGAGAATGTATTTATATAGCCTTCATTCTTACAGGATACTTTTATTAGATACAAAATTCTGGGTGGATGGTTTTTTATTGTTGTTTTTCTTTGTATTTTACCGCAGAACTTAAATTGTGTTGTTCCGCTGTTTTCTTTTTCCAGCCTTTGTGGTATTTGATGGGAAATCTTCAGTCACACAAATCATTGTACCTCTTTATATAATGCAACATATTTTTCTAGCAGCTTTCAAGATATATTAATATAGCTAGATACATAGGTACATGTACATATGGACAGAAAGAAAGATATACAGACTATATAGATAGATAAATATGTATTATATTAATATGTATATATAGATTAGATAAATATATATGTAAACCATGTATATCCTATATATATGCAATATATAATATAAATATAATATTTATTTATATATTTATATGTATTATATTTATACCTATTTTTATTTATATATGTTTATTTATATATTTATATATCATATAAATATACATTTATTCTGTATCTATATATAACATGATATCTAATCTTTAACTTTAGTACAGCTATATATATATAGGTCTATATTTCTACATTTTATCTTTGGTTTTCAGGAGTTTGATTATGCTGTGTCTAGTCATGGTTTTCTTTGAGGTTATTGTATTTGAGGTTTTCTGATTTTCTTGATTCTGTAAATGTATTTCTTCTGCCAAATTTGGAAAGTTATCAGCTACTTTTCACAGTATTCTTCTGAAACAATCTCTAGTCTCCTTTTGGGACTCAAATGACATAAATGTTAGGCTTTCTGTTACTGTCCCAGTTCTGTCTGCTCTCCAGAATGAATAATTAAATTAATCTACCTTCAAGTTCACTGACTCTTTCCTTTCTCATCACTATTCTGTTATTGAGTCTAACCAGTTAGTTTTTTAAGCAGATATTATATTTTCTGAGTTTTAGAATTCCCATTTGATTACTTTGCTATAGTTTTTATTTTGTGACTGAGAATTTCTCTCAATTTTTTTTGATCATTTTTCTTTTCAATTTTTACCTCATGGAGCATAGTTATAATTGATGCTGTAAGTCTTTATCTGATAATTCCAACATCTCTGTCATCTGGTGTTGACATCTGTTGATTGTCTTTATTCCTGAGAATTAGTCATGTTTTCTTAGTTTCTCATATGGCAAGATATTTTGGGTGTTATTTTTTAAATTTTGAGTTTTCCTTAGATAAATACCCAGACAGTGAACCTTTTGGACCTCTATTTCTTAGTTTTTTGAAGAACCTCCATAGTGACTGAACCAATTTACATTCCCACCACCAGTGCACAAGTGTTCCCTTTTCTCCACATCCTTGCCAATGCTTGTTATTTCTTATATTTTTGATACTAGCTATTTTAACTGGTGTTAGGTGATATCTTATTGTAGTTTTGACTTGTATTTCCCTGATGATTAGTGATGTTGAGCATCTTTTCATGTGTCTGTTGGCCACCTGTATGTCTTCTTGGGGGAAGAAAAAAAAGTTTTTTTAGGTCATCTTCACATTTTTAATTGGATTATTATTATTACTGCTATTATTATTATTCTTGGTGTTGAGTTGTATGAGTTCTTTATATATCTTTGGTATTAACCCCCTATTATATATATCATTTGCAAATATCTTCTCCCATTCAGTAGGTTGCTTTTTTGTTTTGTTGATGTTTTCCTTCACTGTGCAAAACCTTTTTAGCTTGATGTAGTCCCAGTTGTTTGTTTTTGTTCTTATTTCCCTGGATTGGAAGATATATCCAAAAAGATATTGCTAAGGTTGATGTCTAAGAGATTATTGTCTATGTTTTCTTTTAAAAGTTTAATGGTTTGAGGTCTTACATTTAGGACCTTAATCCATTTTGAATTATTTTTGTCCTTACCAAAATACCAATAGTATTTTTTATAGAACTAGACCAAAAAAAAAAAAAAACTAAAAGTGGTCTAGAACCAAAAAAGACCTCAAATAGCCAAAGCATCTTAAGAAAGACTGGAGTTGGAGGAATCCAATCCCAGATTTCAAACTATACTACAAAGCTATATGATACTGGCAATATGATACTGGAACCAAAATAGACATATAGATCAATGGAATGAAATTAAGAGCCCAGAAATATATGCTTATATATATAAATATATATAATATATATAAAATATATATAATATATAAAAATATATATGGTTAATTAATCTACAATAATGGAAGCAAAAATATGTATGGGGAAAAGACAGTCTCTTCAATAAATAATGTTGGAAAGCTGGACCACTAGCTATATGCAAAAGAATGAAACTGGACCACTTTCTTATACCATACACAAAAATAAAATCTTTTGAATTTTATTTTCATTGCAGTCTAAAACAAAGATCTATATTGTGTCCACTTTGCATTTTTTTAAAGATTTATTTATTTATTAGAGAGAGAGAGAGTGCACGCACCGATGCAAGCAGGGGGAGGGGTGGGGGAGGGAGGGAATCTCAAGCAGACTCCACACTGAGCGCCAAGCCCTGGTGGGGCTGATCTCATTCTCAACCAGCTGAGCGATCATGCACCCCTGCTCTTCAGACTCTTCTAAGGTGGCATAAAAAGAGACTGTGGATTGAGGAAGACCTATATTTTAATTTTTGGCTGTGTGTCTTACTCATTAAGTTTTTTAAGCTTTATTCCTCTATCTATAAAGTAGAGATAAACCCATACTGTTTTGATCATAAAAAACAGAGAATAGGGGCGCCTGGGTGGCTCAGTCGTTAAGCGTCTGCCTTTGGCTCAGGGCGTGATCCCAGCATTCTGGGATCGATCCCCACATCAGGCTCCTTGTTCTGCTAGGAGCCTGCTTCTTCCTCTCCCACACCCCCTGCTTGTGTTCCCTCTCTCGCTGGCTGTCTCTCTCTCTGTCAAATAAATAAATCTTAAAAAAAAAAAAAAAAAAACAGGGAATAAACACGTAAAGCAGCCTGTCTCAATTCATGGAAAGTGACCAACACGTAATAAGCTGCAGCTATTGTGATTTTTTACTTAAAAACTGTGAATATAAATTCTAGTATATGGAGATTGCTCATACAAAACTATTGCTACCGATGGTGGCCAAGTTAATTTTTAAAACTCTGTTTTCTAGTCAATATTTAGTCTGAGAAAAGATAAAAATTAACATCAGAAATCATAAACTATCCTAAATAATGCATTTCACCTAAATGTCAATGTATGATTTTTGAAGATGCTGTACCATCAGTACTCTAATTTTGGTATAAAAATTTATTTAAGAATAGTGTTCTGGAAACTGAGGAGGAAATAAAGTACAAGATAAGGACTATGGTTTTTGTTACACTAATAAGTAATAGAATATTTTACAATTATTTGCAGCTTGCTGATACTTCCAAAAACTTCTCCCACTAGGAATTTCCTGGCTTGCTATCAATGGAAATGCTTATTCAGAAATTTACTGAATTCTAAAATTTTACCAAAGTAAGTGGCCAAGACAAAAACAGATTCTACTTGTCACCAGAAGCTGAACTACTAGCTAAACAAGATGAAGAAAACTTCTGGGTAGGATTATATTCTTATTGTCCTCAGAATAAATAAGAAACTGAGTGTGGAGGTGGCAAACAAGTATAAATCTATTTGTATTAAGAGGAGGAATTACATTACAATTGTTTGGGAATTAAATTAAAAATACGGTGAGATCACTGAGAGTATCTAACAGATGCACTAAACTAATAAACAGGGAAAAGAAAAATGAAAGAGAAACATTCTAGCTAAATTCAAAATCAGAGAAAGAGCTTTAAGTACAGCTGGGGGAATTGCATCCTGATCTTTACAAGGATCTGGAAAGGTCAAGTGATCTGGAAGTCAGATCAGTCTCCTGTGGCAGAAATTTTCTGAGGCTTGACTAGACTTGCCCTTAGCTATTTTAAGTAATGATGCCTATATTAACAAACAAATATCTTGATCAGCAAAACTACCACACTCAAATGAGGACATTTTTTTAAAGATTTCTTTGCTAGCCTGTACAACCTAATTTTTTCTTCCTCAAAGGAATTTTTTATTTTATTTTTAGCAATATCTGTTATTGAAATGTAGAGAGAAAAGTCAGCAAATGGCCCAATGTGGCAAATTCAGAAAAAAAGAATAATGCCTAGGGAGTTACTGATATGAGAGAAAACAGTGCATGTTAACTTGAATCAGAGTAGAATTCATTTACTCATTCAATTTTTCTTTCAACTTACTTTTTGAGTGCCTACAATATGGCAGAAGGCTTGGTTGGACACTGGGAATATAATGAAAAGCGAGGGAAACCTGGACCCAGCTCTCATAGAAAATGGAGTTAAATGAGGTAGACAGTAAGAGGGTTATGTAGCAGAATATAATATCTTAACTTTCTAAGAAAAGTTAGAGTGTTTCTTGAAACCATAAGTTGAAGAGTTTTTTCCTGACAAAGTAAAGACTGAGCTAGCATTGAACAAAGAGTCTTTAATTATATGAAGGGGGCCCATGTAGGCAAAGGGAAAAATGGTCCAGACATTTCAGTGTGGGTTCCATTCAGAAACAGATGGCACATTCAAAATAATTTAATTCAAAATAATTTAAGGCAAGAACTATTTACAGATGTTTGGGCAGGATTAAAGAAATCAACAGAGCAACGATAAGGCACGTAGGAAGTAGAATCAACATGAAGCCCTTACCATATATTTCGCCCTGACATGGCAAACTAGTAATTCTGGAACCATGGGAGAAGATCCAGGCAGAAACTATAACTGACGGAACAGGGTCAGAAAAACTTGCATGGCAGAGAGAAAGGAGTGAGGCTTTCCTTAAATCCCTACAATATCCTGCTAGTGAGTAGGTGTGGGGCCAAGGAAGGATAACCAGAAAAAACAGTCAAGAGAACATGTGCAAAAGGAGGCAAGAATCCAAGAATAAGTTAATAAATTCCATTTGATCTTGGGTTGCATAAAAGATGCTAAATGCCTACTCTTTCATGCTATCAAAAGCTCCAAAAAGTTTAAAAGGAGAAATAGGAAATGTGTGGTTCAAAGAAGGAATGTATATTAGGTAGCTCTGTATTTATAGAGTAAATATGAGTATTGAAGAAACTTTAAAGAAGGAATGAGAGAAAAGGTGATGTGAAAATTTTGGGAAGCTAAGACTTAAGACTCATATATTTTATTTTTCTGAATGTTTATTGGTTCTATTTAAAAAATTTTTGTTAAAATTATTCATGATGTGTGTTAAAGATGGTAAGGCAAACTTTATTCAGCAGGGACTATTGGAATAGGTTTAAGGAGCCACTACAATGGAGTTTTGCAGTGGGATTGGGCTCAACTCCAAATACAAGGGAAAGTGGGAATTTATATTCAAGGAGCAAGATGGAGATTAATACTTGGAAAATTAAGAGGCAGCATCAGGGTGCCTAGGTAGCTTAGTTGGATGAATGTCTGTATCTTGATCTCAGCTCAGGTCTTGATCTCAGGGTTGTGGGTTCAAGCTGCACATTGGGCTCTTCCCTGGGCATGGGGCCTACTTAAAAAAAAAAAAAAAAAAAAAAAAGGAAGCGTTGGTGATAGGAGGGGGATTCTGGTTAACAGGACTTTTGCTGAAGACCAGGCCAAGGTGATCACACATCACCTAGGGAAGGTGAAGGTTGAGGAACTGGAATGGTGAAGGTTGAGGAACTTGATCTTATATCAAAGTTGGCCAGATATGGATGATGGGGATTTTGGATAAACTGACTTTAACCAGATCTTTGCTAAAATAAGACAATGCAGAGATGAACATGGAAGCTGAAATTCAGGACCTACTTGAAAAGAGAATTCAGAGAAGTCTGGCTAGAATTTGGTCAAGGAAAGACTCTTCACCAGTCCTAACCAATGACTGTTTCCCACAATACACAGCAGTACAAGACTTCAAACAGGATTAAAATGTGTGGTGGGCTATGCTTGCTTCTGAGAGTGGTCAAAGTGATGAAGTTGACTTAGAGACCTATTATACCTGCATATCAGGGGAAGTAGAGACACCGAGGCAATGCTTTATTTAGTAGTGATGAAAGAAGTAAACAGACCAGTTAAAGGCCATTATAGGAAATCATGAAAGGGATGTCTAAGGAACACACCCAAAGTGTAGTAGAGTCATCTTTCTACCAAGAGGCCCCGGATGCCTTGATTTTGTCATCCTGAAATAGTAATTCATGCTCCAGTCAGAAGATTCACTGCCCTCAAGTATGTCTCCTGTCCATGCTTTATGACTGGTAGCAATTTTATTGACCTCAGTGTCCAGGAATGCAGGCCGGAAATAACACTGTCTGCAGGCACCGCACTGTCATATTTATGAAATAAATGGCAAGAGCTTGTTCATGGTTCGTTATCTGTGGCTGCATCACTACTTTTCTCACTGACATAGAATAGAAAGAAAACAGTGATTGATGATCAAGAAAGAATATTGAAGGAGAAAGATAAAATGTCATAAGGTCAGTTCATAAGTAACTGAAGAGCTAGCAAAGACCTTTTTTGGGGGAAGCAATCTTTATCATAATAAGAGATTGTATTAATTATGTGTGATTTTTCTTAAAATTATGGACATATATAATATGCTAAATATATATATAAACACAAAGTTGTTTTTACAAGCACACAGTATCTTGATATCTCTTATGAGGCAAGGCTCCTGTTGAAAATATTTTCATCTTATAAGTGGGATAATAATACACTTAATCCTCTGGTCTTAGTTAAGAAACTATGCTGAATTGAGAAATAAATAAATTATCTCAAGGTATGATGGAATAGGAAATATATATAAGGAAAAAATAGGTGTATGAACTGTAGATAAAAGTTATCCTTTACAGAAAAATTAAAATACCATTACTTTGTAATTGTGATTGGCTATATATATAGCCAATCTAACCCACAAAACACGATCTTCAAAAAGTCTTATGGTTTAAAATTGTAAAAGAATATCCTAGAAGTTATAGAACGAAGGATAAAGGAAGATCTGAAAAATTGCAACTTTCTTTCATTGTTTGCTGTCAGAAATATTGGCAGTTTATGTTTGTTACATGCATAAAACTGCTAAGATTTAAAACAAGAGGGCTAAAACTTCCTCTAGAGTAAAAACAATCATATTCTTAGTTTGTCTTTGTAGTTTGTTAACAACAAAGTTTAAATTTGCTTTAAAAAAAGAAGAAGAAGAAGAAACTGACCAAGGTATCTGCACAGTGCAAATGAAACCCTTTGGAAATGAGCAAATGACCCCCGGAGCCACTGCTATGATATCCATTGTTCAGCAAACGTTGAAACAAAGTATTGTTTTACAAAGAGAGACCAACAAAACTAGTTTCAAGCCTCACACTGGAACTAGTTCAAATTTAATTTGAGGATAGGAGTAGAGAGGAATGATATTTCTTGGCCTAGGTTATTTATAGAGTATGACCCTGCTATAAGCACCTTGTACTTTTTTGTTTGTTTGTTTTTAGGAAATGCATAGAGAGCAGTCTGGAAAGTTTGTTTGGTGGCCTGATTTTATTCACTGCTGTCACTGGCTTGAGGAATCAGTCCATCTCCACCGTCTCAAATGTTTAATTTGCTTTTCAGAACATTCTAAACATGCAGGGGGGTATAGGTTTTGGCATCCTTACGGAAACTAAGGCTCTTAGCAACTGCAGAGCACCTTCCTCCAAAAACTGTATTATGCTCTTTAACATTCCACCTGCAATGTTGCAGAAATCATATATCCTGTAAACCCCAGTTAGCCAGGTGTCCTCCCAACTACTGCGAATAAAGAGTCTTGCCAGCATTATAATGAAGTCTCATGATGCTGCAGCCCTGCTTGTCTCTACCCGGCAGCTCCAGGCCCGCAGAGAAATGGGTTTTCTCGGGCTTAATTAGGCCAACATTTGGCAAAAAGCACCTCAATATGTAGAAACCTCTTCTCCAGAAATGGGCCATCAAAATCTCACTTCTTATACTTTCTGGAACAATCCATCAGAATAAAGTTCCAGGGAGGCTTCTTATCCTTTAAGCTTCCATTTTTATCCATGGTTTTCAAAAATCACCTTGAGAATTTGAAAAGAAGAGCCAGATTTCTTGCATTTCAGAATAAAAAATGTATTCCTGGGCTTTGGTGAATGAGGCAATGATATTGCAAATAAGTTCATCGTAGAGTTGGCAAGAATTATAACCCAACGTGTCGTTGTGGTCCAAGATGGGCACTTCCTCCAGCATCTCTTCTTTGTCTTTCCTATTCAGTGAATAAACTAAAACATAAAAGCCTATACTTCTGTATTATTCAGAGTTCTCCAGATAAACAGAGCCAATAAGATGTGCATATATATAGAGAGAGATATTATAAGGACTTGACTCACACAATTATGGAAGTTGGCAACTTCAAAATCAGCAGTATATGCTGACAAGCTTGAGACCCAGGAAAGTTGATTGTACAGTTCCAGTTCAAAGACCCGCAGCCTGCAGACCCAGGTTGCTGAGAGTGCAGATGAAGTCTGAAGGCAGTCTTCTGGATAATTCTCTCCTGCTCAGAGAAGTCAGTATTTTCATTCTATTTAGGCCTTCAACTGATTAGATGAGGCTCACCCACAAATGGAGAGCAACATGCTTTACCCAAAGTACACTGATTTAAATATTAATCTTATAAAAAATACTCTGTAAGTTGACACACAAAATTAAACATCATGAGTTTACACTTGTCAAAATGACACTCACACACATTTCCTTAAGTCATACTTAATGTCTAAATAAAGACAACAGCATGGTCACAATTCTAATTTTCCACTGACTTCCATCACAGGGCAAGGTAATACTAAAACATGATCTAACATAATGCAACTATCACCTGTATGACTGAAAGTGCTAACTAACCTTTCCCCAGAAGAGGATGCAAAGTTCTTGGTTGATGTATACTCTTCTTGATATCCTGTAACTTAAATAATATGATGTGGTTAAAAATGCTTAAATAGTATAATATAAAGTCAATATAACCTACTGTATATGATAAAGAGATAAGAAGAGTGAAGAAAACAAAGATTTATAGATAGATATACAAATATAGATCTACCTATCTACCTATCTATCTAGAATCTACACGTGTAAATATATTCATAAAAAATGAGGAAATATGAGAATTATAGTCCTCATCTGTGTAACTAGTCATGTGGTGACAGCTGGTATTCATAACTACCTTCTTTCACTAATCATTCTATATTCCCTTTGCATTTAGGAAACACCTAAGCTGGTTGTGGTTCTTTACCTGGTGGGGTGACCCAAACCTTTATTCCTGATGGGTCTGAGCCATTAGTAGTCCCATATGAATTGGATTATTATAATTTTCCATTGATTTCAATCACAGAGCATGGTAATACTAAGACATGACTTAAAAGATCTCCTGTATTCCAGATACAGTCTCCCTTATGTCTAATATAGAGCAACAGTCCAATTTCCCCTTGGCAGTCAGGATTAATCACACCAGCCACTGCAGTAACTCCCTTCTGTGTCTGTTCATTCAAAGGCATGAGGAGTGCAAAGTGGCCAGGCGGCAGTCTAAACTTCCAGTTCAATAAATCATTGGCATATTCAATAAACCATAGATTAAACTATTCCTCCATTTGGAACTAATATCTCTAGGCCAACAGAACGTAGCTTGTGGAAATAAGAAGGGAAAGTTTTGTTAGTGAGTCACTACGGGTAATAGTGAGTGGTGCCACTTCCATTTCTACCCTTTCATTTCTGGACCCATGAATTCTGGCTATGGGAGAAACAGCACCATATATTAAGGCATATGAATCCTTCTAGGGAAAGCAGATGTGTCCTGATTCAAAGCACATGCATCCTGCTGGGGAACCTTGTCCCAGCCTTGCAAGATATTACCACCTGGCTGATGCTATGACAGTCGTCAAAAGGCCATTCCACTATTCTACTAAGTTAACTCAGGATTGTGGAGAACACAATAAGATCAGTTAATTTTGTAAGCATGTGTACCCATTGCTGTTATTCTTTTGGTTTGAATCAGAAGCAATACAGTGTGGAATACTATGATGGTACCTAAGACATTTTCTGTGTCCTTATGGACACATTTATATGGCAGTTTTGTTACAGGCATTAAACACATAGGAGACAAATCCATATCCAGAGTAATTGTTTATTCCAGTAAGAACAAAACTCCACCCTTTCCATGATTCAGGGGTCTAAAGTAATCAACTTTTTACCATATATATATATATCTCCTATTGGTTCTTCTTCTCTGGAAAACCCAGATTAATATACCTGCCAAAAGATCATAGATCCCTTTGGAGAAGGCTGGGGGGAAAATTAATAGTACAAATTTTTGATAGTTTATTAGAGTCTTTCTTTAAAAGGATCTGGCCTCCCCTTCATTCAAAAGGTTCTGGTTCTGAAAGCTGGCTCGAGTGTAAAATTGAGAGGCTATAACTGTGTTTTATAATTCAGTTTAAACTCTTTTTCACTTGACCTAGAACTTCTCTGCTTATAGAGATCAAATAAGAATTTATTAGACTTCCTATCTATCTCACTTCTAAAAATACCAACATTAACTAATCAACTCCGTAAGTCTGTCCAAGTCAGACTACTAGTTCTAACTGTTGCTTGACGCTTGTCCTTTAGTAGCCATGTCCACGGTGGTTGAATGTCACCTCTTGACCCCTGGCATCCTGAGATCAAATTATTACCTTAGGTTTCCCAATTTGGTAGCTACAGCTCCCACTTTAAGTCTTTGCCTGTACAGAGGAGTCATCCCAAGTTTGAAAGATTCTGGGGCTTCTCTCACAAATGTGTTTCTCACAGTCATGGTCAGAGGTGTATCTTCTGGACCCTCCTTTTAATGGGGGGAAGTAGTTTTTAAATGACAAATCCACATGAATATTACAATTTCCTTAAACCTTTGAAGCCCTACCTCCACAGCAAGTCAAGGGAGCTTTGGCATTTCAAACTCACTTACTGCTGGTCACTTCTTAGAACATATTTCAGCCAACCAACCAAACAAACTATTAGACCCCTTTCTAACTCTCTCAACTTTAATATTAAATGCAGAATCTTAGTTTGCCCATATCCATAAATTTGGCCTGATGCAACCTTATGTTTCTTCTACCATTATTCCACACCGTTAATAACCGTTCCCACATCTTCCTTGGATTTCCGTCTGTATAAATTAGAAAACTCCAGTAGTTCTTTTGGGTTATGGCACACCTCATTGTGTGTCCCCCTTTGTACTCATCTTTTGGGGCCTGCTGGAACTTGAGTCTAGTTATAGGTCTACAATCCAAGAAGGGTGGTGAGGGTGCATCCTGAGGAGAATCAGCATTGTCTGGTAAGGCAGCTGCTTCAGGGGGGTCATTATAGTTTCCTCAGGCAAAGAAGGGTAATCTCCTCAGATGGTGGTGGAGAGGCAGCTTCTCCTGGTGAAGAAGACTCATCAGAATTTAGGGACTTAATATCTCCATCTTCATCAGTATCTTTGCACACATCCCTTTTCCAGCTTTCAGGACTCTTTTCCTTCTCAGTGAATACCCTCACATGAACAGTGTTGCAGATACCTGTGAAACTGGGAATTCAATTAGTCGGCCACTAACAAGATGAAATTCTGCTGGTTGGTTTTTAGCAACTTAGCCCTGCAGCCGTAACAGAAAAGGATCTCTTTGAGGGCAGATTTAGAAGC
This sequence comes from Ursus maritimus, assembly GCF_017311325.1. Classification (NCBI taxonomy): domain Eukaryota; kingdom Metazoa; phylum Chordata; class Mammalia; order Carnivora; family Ursidae; genus Ursus; species Ursus maritimus. The sequence goes on from NW_024426885.1 coordinate 58,994,465, forward strand.
TTTCAGATTATGTGTGTGATACTTGAGCTGGGAATTTGAATTCCTGAGCTCATCTTTTTCTTTCTCCACTTTGTCCAGCAACATTAGGACTAACCCACCAATCTCATTACACTTATTAGTTTGACAAAAATGTTGAAAAGTATCATAAACAGTATCACTTAATCCTTTCTTCTGTAAGTGTTTGACGAGGAGTATCCATTATTGATACTTTGCATATCTCTATTGCTGAATCACTCCAAGGCCTATCGGTGTTCTCTTTAACACTAGACATAGACGTGTTAGTACCTTTAAGTCCAATCAGATTAGATAGCTAATTGCAGAAACCTCAGAACCAATTCAGAACATTCATCCTGAAGACTTTGGTCTCTGGAACCGCTCTTGGTACCAACATTTGTTTTAGTCAGAGTTCTCCACAGAAGCACAGCATATGTATACAGAGAAGGGGGGAGAGTTTTAATATAAAGATTTAGTTCGCTCCATTATGGAGGTTGGCATTCTACAATCTACAAAGTGGGCCACAGCCTGGAGACCCCAGGCACCAGCAGTTCTAGTCTGGAGACTAGAAACTCAGGAGAGCTGATGGTACAAATGAAGTCTGAAGGTAATGTGCTGGAGAATTTCCTCTTGCTTAGGGAGGCCATTCTTTATGTTCTATCCAAACCCCCAAACGACTGGGTGAAGTCCACCCACATTATGGAGGACAAGCAACTTTATTAATTATTCACCAATTTAATTGTTAATCTCATCCAAAATATCTTCCAAGTTGACACGTGCAATGATACATTACAATTGCTATATTTTGAAAGTTATAGGAAGTGTCCCCTTAATTAATGAATATGCTGATTTCTGTTGGATTCTCAAATCTCGTTCTTTCAATGTGTAATTCCTCTTTGGCTGGTGAAATGGTCTTTTTACAGTCTTGAATAAAAATATTTTTCTTAGGAACATATATAATAATAAAATTACCAAAGATTACTACTGGTAATTTACGCAATAGTTTTGTAAGTGGGTGTGATTAAGAGCAATTTAGTGAATTTATCAGCATGCAAATACAGATACATTAAAACTGACACATTTGTGGAGAAACTATAGGGGACAAGAGCATTTTCTTTTGCCTCATTCAAGGGCACCTCTTTCTCATTTCACTGCTTAAAAGTTGATATTGGTCAGCATTATGTTTACACTGGACATGTATCTACTATAAACTGAGTACTGAGTACAAGCTGGGAGTAGAATGGCAAAACAACAAAAACAAACAAAAAAAACCTGCCTTAATAGAGCTTTTGCAATAGAAAGTGATACAAGAATAAATCAAATATTTGAACAAAGAAATTATGGTTGGTTCTATAAAGGTTCTTCTATAAAGATACAATGCTGTAAGAAAATGTAAGAGAATTGTGCCCGGGGTGTAGAAATTGGGGAAAAAACACTAATGATCGCTAATCTGTATCTCTAGCCCATCTCTCCATCGTGAGCCATAGATGAGCATTTCCAACTTCCTGTTTAGTGGACATTTCCACCTTGAGAAAACATCTCAGCAGGGCAGGTGTAGTGTAGACTTCCACAGGAAATTGTTACAGAAGCCCATGGGAGGTGATCTGAAGAATTCTAGAGATGATATATAGATACCACTGTTACACTTTATATGAAACCTATCCAATCATGTTCATGACAAGGGTACTAAATATTCTGAAAGTGTTTCCAATTCAGTGTGCTCTAAGTCAATACTCACTTGAGTTCGCTTTTATTACTCTATAGCTGTGTGGAATAATAGAATATAGATTTTGGAGTCAAAACCCCTTGATAGGTTTAATCCTGGGTGAGTTAATTCACCTCTCTAAGCCTCAGTTTCTTCCTTTTATAAAATGGGCATTATGATATCTTCTTCAAGGGAATGGTTTGAAAAGCAAAGTAGGCACATCATAAAAGTTAGTTCCTTCCCTCACTCTATTTTTGACTGCTGGAACCAGTCACGCTAACCTTTCGAAGAAGAGATCAAACCTTATCTCTGTGGTAACTTCAAATATATTCCCCAAAGTACTTTATAAATCTTTTAATATTGTTTATATTGTGCTATTGTTATCTAGCTTCCAGTATGCTTCCCAGTTGTTCAGGAACTTACTCAAGTGCAGAGATTTTATAAGGCAAGTCTTGCTACCTCAGTCACCAGCCTCATATTTGTCACTTAGTAAATGCTTGTTATTTGTTAAAGTGGACTAACCTGCTTTCAGTCATATCCTTTATGTGACTAAAACCTACAAATTAACACATTTAAATTCTGATATCCATTTTTAACTTACCTTTCAATCTTTTAATTAATTTTAATATTTTCTGGGCTCCTTTCTTGCCTTCCAAAATTTCTGTTCAAAGTTGTGTCTGTTAATACATTCTCTTTACCCTAACAACAAATGGTATGGCTTTTAAGTAGCCATTCTCCAAAATGGTTCCTGATGATCCTCGCTCCCAGAACTCAAGCCCTAGCACATTTTCTTGACACATGAATCTGGGCTGGCCCTGTGACTCACTTTGACACGGAATGTTATGGAAGTATGCTGTGTAACACTGGCATCTCGATTTTAAGAGTTCTGTAGCTTCCCCTGTGTCCTGTTGGAATGCACCTTCTTGAAATTCAGTCATCATTCTGTGCATGGAAGCCCAAGCAGTCATGTGGAGAGACACCTATGACGGTAAACTAAGCCTCTGCTCACCTCCCAGTGGCTGACCACCACCAGCTAACAATTATGTGAGAAGGTTCTTTTGTATCTTCCAGCCTTTCGAGCACCTTGAATGATACCATGGTAGCCTGGAGATTCTCCTACAGAATTGCGAGAAGAAATTACTGTATTAGGTCACTAAGTTTTGGGGTAGCTTATAATACAGCAACAAATAATCAAAATAGTAAACAGTGCAGTTGTAATAATAGTCTTCCAATAACCTTTCAAAATCAGAATGATATACCCATCTGAAGTTTCAATTCTTTTTACTGCCATCAAGTGGCAATTTAGCCTCTGCTTAATCTCCAAATATATTAATAAACTTGCCACCTGTTAAAATTGTTGATTCAACTCCATCAAGAACACTTATTTTTATCTGCAAAAATCTCTTTCCTGTACTTACAAGTAATTAGTTCAAACTTTACCTCTATGGTCAACCATCATAAACCCTTCTACCACTCTTCACTAACCACATTGTACCTCTTTTATCTCATAACTTATCAGAGCCTCTCTACCTCTGGTTTTTAACCTCAGAATACACTCTAGTGTACATTTTGAACAGAATGCAATTCCCTTGGAGTAGACTATTGTGTGCTGAATAGAATTGGACTATTACCTTTTAAGTAGAGATATTAAGTGCATTTGTATGGCACTTGATGCTCTTCAAAATATCCTTGCATATTAAATCATATGATTATAATGTCAATTATTCCCTAAAGAGGGTTGAGCAGTTCTTCATACTCTTGTAATAAAAGATAAACAAACTGAGACCAAGAAAAGTCAAGAAACACTACCGGACTATTATCAGAAATTTGAGTCTCAAGCTGGAGTTTTGTTTTGTTTTGAGTTGTTTTGACTTTTGGCCATCTCTGCTCTATCAAGAGTAAAGACATAATGGTGAAGAGATACTCTTCTTCAGCTATACCCTCACCAATAAGTGATTATATTTCATATCATTACACTTTATTTGTTCAGCCTTGCTGAAGGTGAAACTAATACTATGTATATCCAGAAACTTCAGTCATTTTTCTCCTCAAATAGCAGAGAGTTTGACTAAAAGCAGGAATCAACAAATATTCAAAATAAATTCTTTCTCAGATTGGAAAATCACTCAAGTTGTCTTTGTGGAATTATCTTCTCAGGGTTCCAATTCAAAAATAGACTAGGATATTCAAGGTATATTTCTTTTCTGCCTTAATTAGATCATTTGTATTAATAACATTTAAAGGAAAATAAATTTTTGTATATTAATCATAATTATTAAAGAAGCAAAAGAGGCCATCTTCTACTTAAATATACCTAAATATCTCTTGGATATAAAAATTGAAATTATAAGAACTGAAAAAAAAACACTTATATGTGTGAATGTAAGTATAAATTCATGTGCACGTGGGTAGATCTGTGTGTGTGCGTGTGGAAGTGGGTTCAATCCAAGATAGCATTGTATATATGATTAGATTTTCAAATGTATATTTAGTTTCTAAATTAATCTGTATTTTCAAATTATAGCTATTTCTGCTTACTTGATGCACTATTTTATAGAACAAAATAATGCATTTTAATATTTGTAGACAAATATTATACAAGGACTAAAAATAATACTTTTGGAAAAATTTTAAGAAAAGATTTGATAGAATCTTACTGAATTTTTGAAAATTTGTCAAGAGAAATATGAAAAATGTTTTTTTTCTTCTGTAGAGAAATATGTATAAAGCCCTCGTTCTGTGTACCTGGGTATCTGTCTTTGCGTTTGGAGAGCTGAGGTGTGTGTGTGTGTGATGATCTTTTTTTTTTTTTTTTCATAAACTAGATTTATTTTAAAAATAAATCTATATTTTTCCTCTTTGGTATGAAAGTAACACATATTCATTGTAAAAATTCAGATAAACAAAGAGAAAACCACTCATATATATTCATATATTTTCTCTAATTGAACATGCAGCCCGTTTTACATCTGTGAGTATTTGATTAAGGCCAGGAAATCACTACTTTCAGCATTGCTATGATTCCAAGCCAACTCCCAATTATATTGTCACTCAATTCCACTGTCCTCAATCTTTTAACCAATTTCCTTAAAAAAAAAAAAAAATCAAGGGGCACGTGGGTGGTTCAGTTGGTGAAGCATCAGGCTTTTCTTGTGGCTCAGTTCATGATCTCACAGGGTGTGGGATTGAGCCGCATGTCGGGCTCTGTGCTCACCACAGAATCAGCTTCAATTCTCTCCCCTCTCCTTTCCCCTCTGTTCCTCCCAGCTCACGTTCTTTCTCTCTCTCAAATAAATAAATAAATAAAATCTTTTAAAAAGATAACACGATTTACCACAATATTCAAATGATAACGAAAATAGTCTGTGGTACAGTTTTGTGTCCTTGCCAAACAATTTATATACTATGGGCAAATGTGTGTTATTTAGTTAAGATATAATGCTCTCATTCATTTAACAAAAATTTTGTGGTGTTGGGATTCATATGTGGAAATAGAGATTGTAGAAATTCAGGGGCCTTTTACAATGATTTTGGGGCCTTTACTATGTTCCAGGATGCTTTCAAACATTGCTGTACATTAGTTTTTGATTTATCAGGTAAGGATACCAAGCTCCAAGATGTTAGATATGGTGCTTAAGAGCACACAACCAGTAAGTAATAGAGTTGAGAGTCATGCCAAATGTCTGACTCCAAAATCCCTCTTTATTTTTCTACATTTTCCATCCTAAACGGAAGTCAGAAGATGTAAATTCTCCCCCCCCCCTTTTTTTTTGCTCTTAACTAGCTATCTACTCTTAACTGACTACTGTTCACGAGATATAGATGTAGGACACTTAGCCTCATTTCCAGAAGCAGTGTTGTAGATGAGAACACCTGGGTTTTATGAAAGTTTCTTGGGGGATATAGCTTTTAGTGGTGATTCTCAACCATCTACTTCTGTTCCAACTACATTTACCAATTTTAACAAAGTATTATATTTGAAGAAAGAATTCCACTGCCATACGCAAATGTCCATTGGTGATCCATTTTTGCATTCACTAATCACTCCAAGTCTTCAAGGCCCATTTATTTGCTACCTCAGTAAAAGTGTTCTGATCATCTTGGACAGATGCAGACACCCTCTGCTCTGAGTCACCTAAGACTTAATTCTTAAGGTATTTGCTGTGATCCTGAGAACAACTTAGAACACTTTGATTCATATGTAGATAACTCCTTAAAGATACAGTACTTTACCCATTTTCTATCAGTCAGAGTACTGACAATCCATAAATATTACTTGAGTGAACAAATGAATGATCACAAAAACCTCTCTCTCACAGCTCTGAAACTTCAAATATATTGATCTAACTCTTAGACTTGTAATTATTGTTCATCAGAGCAAAATATCTGAGGCTTTCAAGTAAATACATGTTTTTTAAAAAAAATATCTAATTATGTATTTCTTTGTATTCAGACCTAAACTACATAATTCAGGAAATTAAAAGTTTAGGAAAATTGAAAAAAACTATGCCAAATAGTTTATTTTTCACCATTAGTCCATGCTTGTGTTGCACAAAAAGTAATGTTAAACAACAGGAAGTGAATCAATCTATTCTAATGGTCTCAACACAAATGACATTGAGTTATATACATGGCATATATTACAAAAATTTCCTCAGATTAATTACACTTTATCAGCGTTTTCCATTCTGCTTCTCAATGGATATATTTTATGCTGATATTTGCATCTATATCTAAGTGTGTGTGTGAAATATATATATATATATACATTTCCATGTGTGTGAACATGTGTGTGCAAGTGTACAAAATATTTATGAGGCAGGTCCACAAAGCTATTTCTGATAAGACATAGGGAAAGTTAGGTGGCTGAATTTATCTAGTCTCTACGGTTGTATTTAGGTTTTCTGTGTGAACAGCTATCTCTGGTTTCTTATCCTTCAGTAACTGTACTGCTGATGACCACCAGTGATAGCCATGGAGAACGCCATTACTAGCTCTACATAGCATTTCACCTGACTTACACAAACTAGTTCAAAAAGCCCCCTATAAAGTTTTCAGGGGTTCTACACACAAGTATTAAGGAAGTTGTTTCAAAGTCTTACAAAGTTCAGATGTGTGTAGAGTGAAGGTGGGCATCAGCTAGTGATGTTTGACTCACGTTCTCAGGGTCACACCCTCATGTCTCATTCTTTTTCCTTTTACCTCACCTTTGGTGACCATTTTCCTTAACCTCATTCACCAGTCTGTTTTTTGTACTCTTTTTCCTGCAGCCCGCCAACTTTCCTTATAGAAGAAATCCATGTCTAAGTCCTTTTTATAACACATGAATTATAGATTTCCTATGGGTTACTGTTTTTCTCTTGTCTACCAGACTTAATCTGACTTGGTAGAGGGAGAGTTCTGTGCTATAGATATCTACTAAATTTACTGGCCATATATGAAAGTTGGTCCCCAAAATACATGTGGATAAAAGCGTTGTGGATGGCGTTCACTCTGGTCTCAAGTAGCATTATTGAAGTATCTGAAATTCAAAACACCTCATGACAGGAGTATTAATTTGTTTCTGGAAACTATTTCTTTATGTGAGAAATCTATACATGTATTCATTCAACTAATTTTTATTGAACTCTTACTATGTAGTGCCAAATATTGTGCTAAGTCCTGGAGGTAATATCATGAAAAAAATGCATTTGGATGCCCTTTGGAGGGCTTATAAATGAGAAATTTATATATTAATAAAATAACCATAAAAATGTATGTTGAATTGCAGCTCTGACAATTATGAAGAGAAATATGTGCCAAGAGAGCAGATAATACAGGATTTGAGTGAAGGATGTCAAAGAAAGTTTCTCTAAGGAAATACAGATTAAGCTGGATTCTACTCACGTGTTAGATTTACCCTTCTTGATGTACAATGCCTAGGAATTGTCTAGGCTAGAGGAGAAGGAAGAGATTTCTAGACAAAGAAAAACAGTCCTTTGGCAGGGGTGAGCATAAGCATTGCGCAGGAATGCTAGAAGGCCAGTCCATTGGAAAAAGCAAGGTGCAGTGTAGTGTGATGTAATGGTGGAGAGGAGGGTGGTGATCACAGGGTGCTGAAGATCATTTCAAGGAATTTTGTCTTGATTCTAAAAAGATAGAGCAATCTTTTAACTATAGTGGGGATAGAGATTTGCATTTCACAAGATAACTAGCTGCATTAGAAAAGGGCGAGGTTATTAGGAAGAAGACATTGAAAGTCTAAGAGACTAGCTGGAGATGTGTGAATGGGAAAATGGCATGACTAAAGTGTTATTCAAGTTTATTTCAATGTGGGATTCCCCCCCACCTCCTTTGTCAGTATCTTCTAAAAATCAAATCTGGGGAGAACATGGCTAATTAGAATTCTAAGCAAGTCAGGTATTAGTTAATTGAGTTTTTACTGTACTGGCACCATCAATTTTCAATGCTTTTAATGAAATAGAACATGCTGTTTGGAATTCAAATGTGTCTATTGTATTTCAAAGTGTAATCATCTTCAATTTCTCCTAAGATTGCCATCTGTAAAGCTTGTAAAAACGTTATTGTAAAAATAGCCAATAATCTGTGTATCATTGGTTATCTTTTTTCCCATGGAGAAAATTTTAGCCCATTTTTTTTAATAAATAAGGAAATGAAATTAAGGAGACAAACATAGAAGCAAAAAGCCCTCCCTCAATGAGTGATAGGACACTAAAAGCCATAATACCTGTTTAATACAAGTTTATTTAAAGAATACTTCTGACATCTTAATAATCATTATATTATAAAGTATTCTGTGATTTTCTACAAGGCAATATTTAGCAATAAAAACTGAATTAGAACTGAGATGATGAATCATACTTATTTTTATTTAGCTACACAATTTGAAAATATCTGAATATAAAAGACAGATTAACTTTTCCCTCCAGTTAGGTGGGATAAAATGAAATCAAATAGAAACTATAGAACTTGATCTTAAGCTTAACCAGAGCTCAATTCTTTCACTGAAAATTCTCAGCTAGAATTTTTTTTCTTTAATTAAGACAATTGGAACAATACTATATAAATAAACTGAAGTCAGCATACGGTAGTTCTACTTGAGAGCTTAGGTTATGTTGAATGACAGTTGTTAATTATTGAGTACTGGAAACCACCTGTCCAGGAAGGTTAAGGACAACTCCATCTGGAGCCAGAGAGATGGATTTCAGAGTAACTAAAAGTCACTTATAATCATGGAAATCACTTCTAATTTCATGAATGTTTTTCCTTGTTGTCAGACAGTAAATATCATTTATACTGTCTGAAATTGTCACAAAAAGAAACTTTGCCATTTATTATTAAGTCAATGTTTACATAATTTTTTTTCTTTCTTCATCTTTTCTGTACTGTAATTTTTACTATGCTTTGATTACTCTTCTTAGATAGAGATACTGAATCTTGGGAAAATTTTGTAATTTTTCCCCACAAATTGTTAGAGTAAGCAATTAGTTAGGCTTTAACAGGATGCCTGTATGCCAGAAAAGTGGGAGTGATGGCCCCTCCCAAAAAAATTAGAGATATATCCTGACACTATTTCAAAAACAAGATATAGATAGATAGATATACATACATAATTTGTAATGTAATCATATTCTCTCTATATATAAATATATTGTTCTATATATGTATAATATATATTATACAATATATATGTCTATTACAAATATATGTGTATATATATTCCTATTACAAATATATATATGTGTGTGTGTATATATATATATATATATATATATATATATATATTCCTATTGGTTCCATTTCTTTGGTAAATCCTAACACAAAGACCATGAAGAGTCTCAGTTGACATACTTGTTCCAATATTTTGTGTGACTGGCATTAACTTTTGCTCTCAAATATATCTTAGTTTGTTTGACATATTGGATGAATAAGGGTGGCATTTAAGAAATGTACCAATTGGGGCATCTGGGTGGCTCAGTTGGTTAAGCGTCTGACTCTTGATTTTGGCTCAGGTCATGATCAGGGTCGTGAGATAGAGCCCTGTGTGGAGCTCCATGCTCAGTGTGGAGTATGCTGCCCCTCTCCCCTTTGCATGATCTCTCTCTCTTTCTCAAAACAAACAGAATGTACCAATGATCTCATCCTTTTTTTCTGGCTGTGTAATATTCATTCATTCATATATATATATATATATATATATATATACACACATATACACACATATATATATACATATATATGTATTTTCACATATATTCATACAATATACATGTATTCATTCACACAATATATGTATACATGTAACATAGTCTTTATCTATTCCTCTATTGCTAGACACTTGGGTTGTTTCCATACCTTGGCTATTGTAAATAATGCTGTTATAAACATAAGGGTACATATGTCTTTTAGAATTAGTGTTTTCTAATGTAACATTGTGTGTCAATTATACACAAATTTAAAGTGTTTTAAAAGAAATGTATCAGTGAGGTGGAATATTTCAGATTAGACACTGAAATGGGAGAATGGGGATGGTGGCTATAAGGGAGATGAATAAAACAACCCACAGTTTTTGTTTCTGTTTAATCCTTGAGTGTATGCTTGATTTTTTCCACACAATGAGAAATAGAAGAGCAGGAAAAAGATTAGGATTCAGTTTGGAACACATTGATATGAACGTGGAACTTCCAGGGGCGATGTCCAGCAGGTGATAGGTAAATGGGGGAAATCAAATGTGAGATAGATTTGGAGATCATTAGCATGTAATTAATAATTCTAGTTAAATTAAGTGAGTCCATCCATGAAGACATATACAGTAAGGAGAATAAGGGATAAAGAACATGGCTTATGGGAAACACCAAGATTTAAGCATAAATGAAGCCAGAGATATCTTGAAGGACTTGACAAGTTTCCAGAAAGACAGAAGAAAAACCAGCAGTGAATTTTGTCTCATAAACCTAGGAAGTGTAACATTTCATCAAATAGGCAGACCTTTATACTTTCAGTAGTCTCAATCCAGCAGCAGAAATGGAAGCCATATTTGACTATGTAGCCCCACGAGAGGAGGAATTATGTTTACAGGAGGGATGTGGATGATGTTACTTGAAGATCTAGGATGATCATTGTCCAGGTTTGCCTGTGTGTGACTGAGGAGTTTCCCAGGGTACAGGACTTTCGGTGTTAAATTAGGAACAGCTCCAGGTAAACAGTAATGGCTGATCTTCTATAAAAGAAGTGTCTTTGCATGAGCTTGAAAGGGGATATTTTTGAAGGAGAAGAAATAATCAGAAAAATGTTGAAATTGCTTCTCCCTCTCTTCCCCCATCATCCCGATCTTTCTGTTTATACGTAAGGAAAGAATGAAACTTCTCTAGTCACTCAATATGTTTGTAAGACCTCAGTATCCTTAGGGGAGAGAAAAATTTTTATTTAAAGCAAAGAGAAGAGAACATTCAGTGAATATGCTGATGCCATGCAATTTTGTGTTGTTTTGTTTTCAGTAGTGTACTGATGTTCCAGGTGGCAGAGTGGAATGGGTTGGCAAGGAAGCCTATGGTGAGAGATTAAATCAGAGGGGAAGAAATACAGAACATAGAGGTGAGAGTGCAGTAGAAACAGGTGACAGGAGTGACTTGCATTTAGAGGCTGACAGGATGACAGACCTGAAGGATATTGTACTCTTTGCTATAGTTGAACTGTGCATCTCAATTATCATGTGATAGTAGTTATGTCAACCAAGAGAGAGGAACCAGTGTTAGGAATCAAAGCTTGATTATATTTTTGTTTCAAATACAGGAAAAATGTTGTGGTTTTGCTAGTTTTAAATAGAGCATTTGTTAAAAAGATAGGAAACAAATATTGCTGTCCAACAAATAAGCAAACAAAAAAAACAGGCAACTCTGTTTTCTATCTTGGCCAAGCTCAATTTTTGCTTGGGGTTTGACCTCAATACAATTCAGCATCCAGTAATATTTTACACTCGTATCAGAATAGAAGGGTTTGCACTCGTGCACTGCGTCACTTAGGATTTTTCAGGTTGCCGAAACATATTTAAGCAAATATATTTAGGAAAACATTGTAAGGATGCACGGGGAAGTAAAGAAGACAAGAAAGTCTATCAATAATGGTAGAGTCACACCACAAGAAATTGAAATGCCATTCTAGATAAAACCTAAATAGAATGAATCACATTGCAGTGACTCAGTCACTTTCTGTTCCACTTATAGCTCTTTTCTCCCCCTATACCATAGCTTCTATTTAATGATGGGTTTTGTTTTGTTTTTGTTTTTGTTTTTTTGCTGACACTTCACTTTATTGTCATTATTTAACATCATACCACTGTCTGCTGAGTTTCTCTGTATTTTTCACATTCAAACTTCCACCAAAAAGTATACATACATATATATACAAGTATATACACATGTATATTTCTACAAAAGTGTACATACATATATGCATATGTATGTATCTCCAGTGTAAGGGATTTCTTTATGGTAAAGGCTTTTAATCAAACAACTTCATAACAACAGAAAAACCTTAATGTCTATCTTAAGTCCAAGGAAATACGCCAAGTGAGGCGGAGGGCTAAAATTCAAACTATAATTCAATACAGTACTAAAAAGAGTTCAAAGCTATAGTTTAAAAAGAAATCTTTCTTACGAGTGATTTAGACCTGATTCCTACCTCAGGAGGGAAATTTGTAGTACATGTTTCCCTCAAAGACATGTAGACTTCAGTGAGGATGTGAAAAAAGAAACTGGAGTTTATCTGAAATTTAGGCCTCAGATAAACTTAGTCCTGATACGGTAGGTCTAGATTAACAAATTGTTAATTTGCTATGTTGTATCACATGGGTAACGCAGCCTTTATCCGTGTATTTTAGGGCATCTGTGTCAATCATTAGATCCGTATTGAATCTGTTGGGACATAGCTCATACCTTTCACTTTTGCCTTAGAAATCTAACTTTTATAGAAAAGTCATTATATCTCTTTCTTTCTTTCCCTTATTTATTCACATTTACAGCTTTCTCTGGTGCTTAGCCAAGAGAATTTAGTTAAGAATTCTCTTTTTTTCCCCTCAATGAAGCTGATGCTACAAATTCAATATAATCTCTTCTTCCTTCATTTGTGTTTAATTTCTTATTCTTATAAATCATTACTCTCGGTAATAAAGATAACAGAATTGCATGTGTGGGGGCCCTGGGGAGGCCACCCCAAAATATGCCACAATGGTATACTAATCATTTTAAATTAAAATTACTTAAGAACTAGCCAGTGCAAAAACACTTTGATCCTCCTCTGTCTCCTGAAAGAAGAAAATAAATCTCTCATGTAAAATGTATTCTCCCTCTACTAGGAAGTAAGGAGACAACCTTATCATCAAAGACAGGAAATTCAGGGCCAAGGAAGCCTATATAAACAAACTTTGTCACTTTTACCAATTTACTATCCTAATCCAAATTGTGTTTAGAATTCCATACTAACAGAAGGTCCTAAACATAAGGTTATTTTTGTTGTTCTGTCAATTTTTCACAAATTTATGTTTCTTCTTCTAAAATTTATAAAAGTTTCATGCCTTGGTTGCCTCTTGGGTCTCAATTTTATTCGTGGGTCTCCATACACATATAATTATTATTTTTTTCTCCTGTTAACCTGTCCCACGTCAATGTAATTCTTAGACCAGCCAAAATTCTTAGACCAGCTAGAAGAATCCTGAAGAGCAGGGAAAATTTTTCCTCTCCAACATATGCAAGATATGTAATTATTATAGCAGAGATATCACATAGAAATTTTCTGCCACATTTTCTATAAATTGCACAAGCAAGTCAATTCCAACAGTTACTTTTTTTCAAAGCTCTCTTGGTGCTAAGAAGGATAAATCATTCTGAGATGGAGATGTGGAAGAAATAAAAAATACATATGATAGGCCATTCTCTATTAATTTTATGTGTGCAATGTTTGAATTTAACTAGAGATTGGTAGCAAAATCAATTCCTTTATTTGCAGGACATTTATCTCCAGTAATTCATATATGAAGATGAATTTATGAGACAAATACTGAGGGAAACATGTCAAAATAGTAAAAAAATAATATCTTCATTCAGTTTTTAGCAAGGCTGATTAAAAGCAATTATTTATTAAAATTGACCATTAATAGATTGGAAAGGGATGCAATTGGAAGGATTAAAATTGAAATTTATTTCTAGATTAGTTTTGTTTTCTCAATTCTCAGTCCTCATAACTTGATTTGGACAAACATGACAGAAGGAAGATATTGGAGACTAAAAATCCTATTTTTGTCAATTATTGGATCCCTACTATATTTGTTAGGGTTTTCCAGATAAATAGAACTAATTGGGAATATAGATATAGATAGATGAATAGTTGACTCATTCAATTATGGAGGCTGGGAAGTCTCATGATCTGCCCTCCACAAGTTGAGAAGCCAGAAAAGACAGTGGTATAATTCCAGTCCAAGTCTGAAAGCCTGGGAACCAGGGGAAGGGGAGCTGATGGTATAAATCCCAGTCCAAAGGCATATGATGGATGTCTCAGTTCAAGCAGGGAGACAAGAAGAAAAAGGGGCAAATTCATCTTTACCCTGCATTTTGTTTATTAAGTCTAAGATTAGATGATGCCATCCACACTGGTAAAGACAATCCACTTTAACTGAGTTCAATGATTCAAATGCCAAGCCCATCCAGAAACACACTCACGGATATACCACAGACATAATATGTTATGAGCTCTCTGGACAATCCTTAACACATAGAATTAACCATAACTTTTACTTTTATTTGTGAGGTGATTCAAGGCCAGAAAGGAAAAATTACATAGTGAAATATATCAGATCAGATATTAGCTGCTGATAATAGAATACCATTCACACAGGCTTGAGCAAATAGATTATTTTTGCTCACATAACAAGAAGTGTAAAGCAAGTCATCTGTTGGATTGATTTCAGGGCTCAAGGTGTCAGAGCTGATGACTCATTGCTTCTGTTAATTACAACCATCTTCAACAAGAAGAATGTGAAGGTAAGATAACACCCATGTCAAGAAAGTGCAAAGAATTTCTAGGAACACAGAAGCAAACTTTATTTATCATCCTTTGGCCAATAGTATCCACAAGTAGCCGAAGTGTAGCCAGGGAAACAAATTTGGGAACAGATATTGGTGTTGCTAACCAGAAGTGTCTACTATAACTCAAGCAGATGACACATTTTTCTGGAAGAACTAAAAGTGAGGCTCAATTGCCTTTATCCAATGATGCAATGATCATGATACAACTGATAGTACCACTAGGTCAATATTCTCCTCTAAAAGTCAATGCTGGAGAAATTAACATGGACAAACAACATCAGAAAATTGGGATAAAACATAAGGGATGAAGCAGCAAAATTCACATGCCAGAATTTCTTAAGGAATTTCAGTAAAAATAGACATTAAATTGTCCCTTCCTTTAAGAAAATAAGACAAATTACTGTTTTGAGCAAAATTAAAACAACATAATTTCTGTAGGAATCTTGGTGCATGGACATATAGCATTTTCTTGACTTTCTTTTGGAGATTATATTTGATAAAGCTCTAAAGAGATTCCTGTGGCATAACACCAGCCTTAAGCGCAGGGTATCACAATCACTCTCCTGTTACCTGACGGCAGAAGGACAGCTATAGCTTCAATGTATTGATCACCTCCTCTCCTATAGGAATACATATCATCTTAATTAATACTCATGTGTTGGCATTAGTATTTATATTTAAAAATTGGAAGAATGAAATCCAAAGAAATTCATTAACACAACCATATGAGTGAGGCTAGAATTCTTACAGTGGTAAAGCCCAGGTAGATCTTATTCGAAAGGCAATGGTGTTTTCACTCTATCTTCATTCAGAGGAAAGGATACGTGACATCAAGAAGTATGCCTCAGAGACTTTATAACATATTTTATTACACTTTTATAATAAATTACACCTATGAATATTATTTAACACATTTGGACATTGAAGTGTGGAGAGAAAAAAAAGTCTATAAATACAAAATTAAAGCTATTAATCATTTCCAAATAAAGGACACTATAAAGAATCATATTAGTAAATGAACTAACCAGTACTAAGAGGCAGACTAAAATGTTGAACTCTATGATCAAAAATCCCAACCCTCAAAATTTACCTTTCAAAATTTCTACCGATTACCATGAGTTCCTTACAATCCATTTACTGCCTGCTTCATTTGCCCTCCACTACACTACTTCTTTTCCTGAGAAAAATACGTCCATCCTAATCTGAGTACACATTAAATATTGGTGTTCCCATCCTTCAAGTTGTTCTTGTACTCCATTTTCTGTTGTATAGTCACTCTTCACTAATTCTGCTATTTCTTTCACTTCTTTTCAACCCACTAGAACTTTCATTTGCTTGACATAACACTTAGTAGAAGTTCTCAGATGTTAAGATCTTTGGAAGCTTCCTTCAGTTTTAAGAAGTGCAAAGTGCTGTGAATGTCTACTCTTCTATAATAAATAATATCACTTAAAAAATAAATGGCAGTCATAATTTGAAAGAAAGCCTTTAAGTTGTCATACCATATCTCTTCACTGATATACTGTATAATTAGGAGTTCCTAAGTGCAATTCTTCAAAGAAAAGCTGGAAACAGAGTTCATATATTTGTCAGTGAATAATACATAGCATATCCAGCTCCCCCGTGGTTAAAAATTAGTCTGTTCTTCCATTAAAAAAAAGTGCAATAGGCACAAGACCACAGACATTTGTTGGAACAAATGTGATCTCTGCATGATTCATCCCTTCAAGGAGGCTTGGCCTGTCTGTTGTGAAACATTTATAAAAAACTGCTTCACCAAGAAGAGATATATGATTTTATCCATGTTACCTGAATTCTCTAATGAATTTGAGTGAAAAACAAAAACAAACAAAAAAATCCAAGCACTTTTTCAGTCAGATGAGAAAATGGTATTTGTGAAACCCTACCCATGTATATTATTTTCCTCAGAGGTCAGTTATTTAATTATGATTCACAATTATAGACTCAATCTAGCAGAAGAAATTTAATGAGCACTTTTTTATTTTTTTGTAGATACTTTTTCTTCCAATCCAGCCATGGGTAACTGTCTCAGGTGCTTGCTCTTAGATATTGTTGGCTATCACTATTTCCACACATTGGTGGGAGCTGGGAGAGGTGTGCTAAATAAGACAGTAAATAAATAATAAAGTGACTCAAAGTAGCCTTGGCCCCACCCACATGATGTTATGCCAGAGTATCTCCTGGAGTACCAACTCTTAAGTGCTCTCTTCATTTAAATGTCAAAGCTCCAACCTTGAATCAAAGCTATATGCAATAGCAAAGCCATTTGCTGCAAGAATTCATTCCTTCAACACTTCTTTGCAAAATACATGTTCCTGCCATCTAGTCCTTTTATTTTGTCTTATTGTTTTCTTCTCAATTCTATCTTAAAACTTCTCCCTGTTCTTTAAAGTACCCTTTAAGAGCTCAAAGCCTATAAGTTACTTATTTGCCTCATAACTTCAACAACAGAGACAACATAAGATTAATATGCTATACATATACATGTATCTATCGTCTATCTATCATCTAACTATCTATATCCTTATGCAAATGTTGTTAAAATAGTTACATGCTCAAATAATTACATTATTGGCCTATGAAGTAAGAAAGTAAAAACTTGGTAAACATAAAGGGAAAATTATTCTTATTCTCATGTAAATAATATATAATAGAATATAATCTCTAATATAAATAATGTATTACATATATTCTAATATAAATAACAGTTACATTTTGTATGCATATATAACATAGGATTATTGACTTAGAAGAATTCTAATAATACATATAGTTAAGAATGTTTCAAGTTTGGAATCATATCACAAAATACAATCACTTATGTCAAAATAGGAGACATCACTTTTTATTAATTGGGTTATATTTTTCAACGGGAAATTAGAATTTAACATGCATTGTACTTTCTTCCACTTTGGAGTTGTGAAAGAAAACATGTATTGGACAAATTAAACAGGCAAAGAAGATTTTGTTCAAAATTATTGCAATAGGGGTCAAGATTATCATAATATGGGAATGAGACTGAACTCAATTCTACTTAATCAAAAGGCAGAAGGATTTCTAAGTGCTGGAATAATTTAGCAGAAAACTAGTAGAAGACAGTAGTGGGAAGGTTAGTCAATACGATCAGGACATCAGTGTTTGCTAACTAATACTCACAGAAGTTAGGCTTCCACCCTCCCACAAAGACTGGGAGGTAGGGACTCTGTCTTTCTTGATTATATTTCAAAAGGATGGCTCGTAGGTCACTAAGAAAGATATTCCTGGGTTGTAAATCTCAAAGAGGCTAGAAGATTTACATATCTCAAAGGTGCAGAGAATTTACAATTGCAAGTTTTTGAAAGTAAATGGTCTCAGAGAAGAGAGAACAGGGGCAGAGAGAAATCTATCTCAAGTTTAGTCAAGTTGAGGGGAAAGGTAAGGCTAGCTAACATGGTTAGAGTTAGTGTGGAAGGGAATACTGTATTTTATAAATTCATCCTTCTCTGAAGTGGACCTGGGCATAAATTCATGTATGGCATTTCCAACATACAGACCATAATAAGAGTCAAAGAGAAGCTGAAGTCAAGTTAGACTCTTCTTTTATACAATCTGTATTCAGAAACTACTGTTTTTCCCATACACTCATCTTGTCCCTCTGAATTAGATAGTATATGTGTATAGATGTCTGTTGCTCCTTTAGGCTCCAAAATACCACCTGAAAAGCTCTACAAATTTTAAAAAAAGTGAAGGAGAAAATGATCTGAATGTATTAAAATGCCTTTTACTGGGAGAATGTTGTAACCAAAGAAGTCAGTATCCTTGAAACAGTTTTACAATTGTCATTTGGAATAAAACCTTGAAGAATTTAGAGGAGAAATGATCCTAATTCTGTCCTAACTAACTCTCTTTTAATTAGAGCCTTTCAATATTCTCTTAGTGGAATATACTGAGGTATCACGAAAGCAGCATAGAATTTCTCAGTTTTGTAACCAAAAGAGACCTTAAAGGGTATCAGGTCCAAGTAGTTCATTTTAAAGGTGAAACAACTAAGGTTAAACAATTTGCCCCATTGGATATATTCTTACTCCCTTCCACTCCATACACACACACACACACACACACACACACACACGCACACACACATACCACGTAATAGCACTAAAAGTAGTGGAATATTCTCTTTCTAAGTTTCATATCCCTAAACTTTATTATAATGCTCTATCCCATCAAGGTCAGTTTCCATGATATTGTGATTCTTATGATTTATGATTACACACTACTTAGGACTGGCATACTGTATTTCGCATTAGGATAAATACTTGATGAAAATGTTCCCTACGTTCTTTTAATTAAAGGTTAATTAAATTTAAAAATTATTCCTCAGTTATTACAACTTATTTTATATGGAAGAAAATAGAATTCCTAGTTGATTTCATTGTCATTCAGGTACAAGTGAGCTTTGTGACCTGGCCAATGAGAATATGCATTCTCAAACAGCTCATTATCAAATAGTCTTGTAATGAATCCATCTATTTCTTTCTTAATGCATTTTTAAATAAGCTCTGATTTAAATTTTTAGGAGACAAGAAAGTCTTTATAAGTACCTTTTCAGAAGGTATTCATCTTTTTAAGAACTATTAGATATTTAGTAACTGTTATATTTTGTATATGTAACTGAGCCATATTTTCATGATTAAACAAATGTTATGCCCAAATATTCATGTACCCTCAAAATTCATATGTTGAATCCTAACTCCCAACATGATGGTATTAGGAGGTGGGACCTATGGAAAATAATTCAGTCATGAGGATGCAGCCCTCATAAATGAGATTAGTGCTCTTATACAGCTGTTTCTTTATTGATTTTCTGTCTAGGTGTTCTATCCATTATTGAAAGTTGGGTATTAAAGTCTCCTATTCTTTGTATAACTGTCAATTTCTCCCTTCATATCTGTCAATATTTGCTTTAAATATTGAGACCCAAATGAACCTAACAAACATATGTAGAACTTTTCACCCAAGAGCAGAATACACATTCTTCTCAAATACACATGGAGTATTCTCTAGGATAGGTTGCATGTTAGGCCACAAAACAAGACTTAACCAATTTATAAAGATTTAAAATAACTTTAAGTGTCTTTTCTGACTACCATGGAACAGAATTATAAGTCATTAATGGTAAGAAAATGGACAATTCACAAGTATGTGGAAATTAAACATCACACTATTGAATAGCCATTGGTCAAAGAGGAAATCAAAAGGGAATTCTTACAAAGTATCTTGAGATAAGCAAAAACAACATATCAAAACTTATGGGATGCAGCAAAATCAGTTCTAAGAGGTAAGAGGTAAGCTTATGGAAATAAATACCTACACTAAAAAAGAAGAAAAACTCAAATAAACAACCTAACTTCACACCTTAAGAAATTTTTATTTATTTTTTATTTTATTTTTTTTTAAAGATTTTAGTTATTTGACAGAGATAGAGACAGCCAGCGAGAGAGGGAACACAAGCAGGGGGAGTGGGAGAGGAAGAAGCAGGCTCATAGCAGAAGAGCCTGATGTGGGGCTCGATCCCATAACGCCGGGATCACGCCCTGAGCCGAAGGCAGACACTTAACTGCTGTGCCACCCAGGCGCCCCCTTAAGAAATTTTTAAAAAGACAACAAACTAAGTCACAGAAGAAGAAAATAATAAAGATCAGAGCAGAAATGAATCAAATAGAGAAGAGAAACATAATAGAAAAAGTCAATAAAACTGAGAGGATTTTTTTGTTTGTTTGTTTTTTGAAAAGACAAACAAAATCTATACACTCTTCACTGGACTAAGAAAGGAGAAAAGACTCAAAATCAGAAATGAAAGAGGGGATATTACAATGGATGCCTCAGAAATACAAAGAACTGTAAGAGACTATTATGAATAATTACATGCCAGCAAATTGAATAACCTGGAAGAAATAAATGAATTCCTGGAAACATACAACCTACCAAGATTTAATCATGAAAATATAGGAATTGTGACAGGCCAATATCAAACAGGAGGTTGAGCAGTAAACAAAACAAAACGAACAACCTCTAACAAAGAAAAACCCAGGACCAGATGGATCCACAGGGGGAAGGAGCAGAGGGAGAGGGGGAAGCAGACTCCCTGCTGAGCAGGGAGCCTGACATGGGCCTGGATGTCAACACCCTGAGATCATGACCTGAGTGGTGGACATTAAACCAACTAAGCAACCCAGGCACCCAAATATACTAATCTTTCTTAAACTCTTCCAAAATAAGGAAATAGAAAGATTCCCAAATTCATTCTATGGAGACAGCATCACCCAGATACAAAAGCCAGAAAAACACACCACAGGAAAAGAAACTACAGGCCAATTTCCTTGATTAACGTAAATGCAAAAATTCTCATCACTATATTAGCAAACCAAATTCAACAGCACATTAAGAGGATCATACACCATCACCAAGTTGGATTTATCTCTGAATGCAAAGATAGTTCAACATTCACAAAATAATCAATGTGACATCACATTAACAATGAAAGGAAGAAAAACACATGATCATCTCAACAGAAAGAGAAAAAGTGATTGACAAAATTCAACTCATTTATGATAAAACTCTCACTAAAATAATTATGGAAGAAACTTATGTCAACATAATAAAAGCACGTATGAAAAGCCCAAGCTAACATCACAATCAATGGGGATAAATTGAAAGTTTTTCCCTAAGATCCAGTGCATGACTATATACACACGTGCACACATACACACACAAATCCAAATCAGAAAGGAAGAAGTTTAAACTATCTCTGTTTGGAGATGACATAATCATATATGTAGAAAATTCATAAGATGAACCAAAAACCTTTTAGAACATATAAACAAATTCAGAAAATTCGTAGAATATAAAATCAAACATAAAATTTAGTCAGAATTACATACCCCAAAAAAACAAACTATCTGAAAAGGAAGTTAAGAACATAATCCTATTCATAATAGAAATAACAACAAATTTAGGAATAAGTTTAACCAAGAGGTAAAAGACTTGCTCACTGAAAATTAATAAACATTAATGAAAGCAATAAAGGAAGGCACAGATAAATGGAAAACTGCCTGTGTTCAGGTCTAGTGGGCAAATAAAAATTGTGTATATTTAAAGTATACAACTTGATGTTGTATACTAGACCTGAATAAAGCTGGAAATATAAGCTATTGACATCATTAAAAGAGAGAGAGAGAGAGAACTTGCTCTTTCTCTGCTCTCTGCATGTGAGAAGATGACCACTTGCAAAGCAGAAAGTGGATCCGCACTAGATACTGGAGCTGGCAGCATCTTGATCTTTGACTCCCCAACCTCCAGAACTGTAAGAAATAAAGGTTTGCTGTTTAAATTTATTTTACATAAATAAATGTCTCCAGTCTACGGTATTTGTTATAGCATCCCAAACTGATTAAGTCAACAGCTAAAACTTAGTTATGAAGTAGCGATAATAAATCATTCAAAGGTATCAGATAACTTACATGAGAGTAAAATAGTGATTACCTTCCACATTAGATTGTTTTTCCCTAAAATTAGATATCTGTTCAAAGCAAATATCATATGATATTATATGTTTAAGCAGTTTAATAATTAAGAAGCATCAATAATAAACAGCTCCCCTCTGCACCATGCCAAAATACACTTAGCGTAAGTCTTCTCAGTAATATTCTTTTTCAAACAAATTATTTTCAATGTTACCTTTTTTTTTTAAATTTAAGATTTAGGTAGGTTAGTTTTAAAACAATGTTCTTGCAAAAGAAAAATGGTTCTTGCTGAACATAACACAAGCGTGAACATTATATTTATCCTGAACCATAGCAAACTAAAATGTTTTAATTCTCTACTCAGATACTAATTTTAGATTAGTCCTACCAATTTAGAAATATAAAAAAGTGTATGTTGATCATGTCTTTTCTGTAATTCTTATTCATATAATTCAGACCATTTAATACTGTTTCTAGGTGTTAAAGATTACCAAAATTTGCAATTCATAAAAAATTTGTGCTCAAAATTTCATGTTGGCTACAATAACTAAATTTTCAATATTCTGTATATCAATACTTTTTCCCAAAGGAATGTGTTGGGATTAATGTAGAGCATGAAATCAGCCCTAACCTGACTTGCTAAAATGTAACACAGAGGCCACTGAGGGCAGGGAAGGTTTGGAGAAGGGCGTAGGCCTTTGAAATGCCAAGGCCCACGTGACCACTCTGCCTTTTAAATGCCAGAGGGAGTTG
This sequence comes from Ursus maritimus, assembly GCF_017311325.1. Classification (NCBI taxonomy): domain Eukaryota; kingdom Metazoa; phylum Chordata; class Mammalia; order Carnivora; family Ursidae; genus Ursus; species Ursus maritimus. The sequence goes on from NW_024426885.1 coordinate 59,017,522, forward strand.
CCTTCCGGAAGATTTGCTAGCCCAAACAGTCGCCTGTGATCTAAGAGATGTGGGCATTGTCCCTCAGCTCTGTTTAGCAGACCTTGTAGAACACGGAAATTAGCATATCGTATCTTTCCTGTAAACAAATCCTCCCAGTTTCAGTAAGACCCGTTGTCAACATCATGTGCTTGAGAAACAGTGATAAGGATTTGAGATTATCTTGAAGGACCATTAAATGTGGGAGCAAAGAAGAGCAAAGGGTCTTCACCTCTGAACATTGACCCCCTTGCCTTCTCTCTTTCACAGCAAAGTTTGGAGTCATCTTTCATTCATCTGTACAGGGATTGCTGGTCATTCCCGGCAGGAATGCCTACTTTTTTAAATCATTTCATCACCAACATACATAAATAAGGTCTAAAAGGCAATGTGAGCTTGTCATAATGTGTTGGTTCAAGTAGAAATTTGTGCAACTACAACTCTTTCGTGAAGCAATTTTGAAAAATATCTAGAGACTAATTATTTTGAGAATATAAAATATTTATAAAAGCATATACTAAGTAGAAAACTGAAAAGGGGATAACATCTATATGTACGAAGTTCTATATATTATTTTTCATGTGATATTTACAAAAACAACCAACAATCCAATTTTAAGGGGTTGATAAATTATACTTCATCAATGCAATAGACTATTTTGCAACCTCAAAAATAAGATTGCAAAGTTTTATTAAAATGTAGGGAATTATTTATGCAAGAATTAAGAGGGAAAATATAAAAAATTCCCCAAAGAGTAATAAGAGTTGATTTTGAGTTGGGATTATGAGTGAGTTTTTCTTTCTTCACTCTTTTTTGCATTGCCAGATTTTTGTTGGTCATGATCTAAGGATTTTAGAATATAATAATTGTTAAATAACAGTATTTTAAATGCTGTGTAATGTGTAAATGCAGTGTAACCAGACACATTAGAATCATATCCCTACAACAGAACTCTTTTGTGGGGAAGAACTGAAGTCAGACCAATCAAAATCCATTCTGTCTCTAAGACTTATAAGTTGTGAGAACTTACACCATGCATTGTTCTTCTCCAAGCCTCCATTTATTTCTTTAAATATTTGGATAAGTGCTATAATACCTAAATTTTATTTATTTATTTATTTATTTATTTATTTATTTATTTATATAATACCTAACTTTTATTTCATTTTTTCAAATTTTTATTTAAATTCTAGTTAGTTAACATATAGTGTAATATTGGTTTCAGGAGTAGAATTTAGTGATTCATCACTTACGTGTAACACCCAGTGCTCATCAGAAGTGTCTTCCTTTCTACCCATCACTCATTTAACCCACCCCTGCACCCTTCCATCAACCCTCACTTTGTTCTCTATAGTTAAGAGTCTCTTATGGTTTACTTCTCTCTCTCTTTTTTTCCCTTTTCTCCTATGTTCATCTGTTTTGTTTCTTAAATTCCATATATGAGTGAAATCATATGGCATTTGTCTTTCTCTGACAACACCTAACTTTTAAAGTTGAGGTGAGGAAAATTAAAAATTGAAGTAAGAAATATTAGGAATATAGCATTATAAGTATTCATTAAATTGAAGTTATTATTATCACTCTTAGCTGGAAAATTGAAATAGTCAATTATTAATAAAATGTGCATAGAATAAATTTTTTTCAGATATGGAGTATATTAATTGCTAACATAATGGCTGAGTTTTCCATATCATTGGTGTTGATAACATATATCCTGGTATCTTATATATGCCTGATAGAAATGGAAAGGAAAATTTAGATAAAACTCTTTACTAAGGTAATGAAACTTATTCCTCCTGAGAGAAGTATTTCAAATATAAAATTGTGAAGTATTAATAATGATCATACCATATAGAAATGATTTAGCAACCTGAGTGCAGTGTTAATAAATAGTTTCTTCTGTCTTTAACCTTACAGCATCAAGTCAAAGCATCGTTTTCCAAAGTTACTTAGATCAGCTACTTTGGCATATCCTTCAGGAAGGTTGTATCCTACTATTATAATATAGTTATACTTTTTGTTACAGTATACATTCCATCCTGTGATTACCTGGCATGTTGGTTGACTTTCGAAAAAAAGTTGCACACAGTACACAAAGTTGACTTTTTGGTTTGGGCCATTTCATGGATTTTGACAAATGCATAAAGTAGGATATCCACTAACACAATACCATACAGAAGAGTTTAATCGCCTTAAAAATCCCTTTTGTGACTCCTTTTTAGGCAACATTTCTCTCTCTCCCAACCCCTGGCAATCACTGATTTGTTTCCTGTCCCTATAATTTTGCCCTTTTCAGAATGGCGAATTAATGACATGTAGTCTTTTGAATCTAGCTTCTTTGACTAAGCAACATGCATTCAAGAGTAATCTATATAGTTGAGTGAACCAGTATTTCAAGTTTTTGTTGTTGTTTTTGCAGTTTGGGTTTTTTGTTTGATTTTTTTTTTTCTAATGGCTGAATAGTAGCCCACTGTATTGATGAGCCACATTTTTTTTTTTTTTAATTCATCTATTAAGAGACATCTTGGTTGTTTTCAGATTTGGGTGATTGTGAATAGAGCTGCCATAAACATCCATACAAAGATTTTTATGTGAACCTTAAGTTTCTGATACACTTCACTAAGGATTTAGGATTGAAATTGCTGTGATATGTGGTAAGTATGTGTTTAAGTTTATAAGAAACTATCATACTGTTTTTCAAACTGAATGTATCATTTTGCCATTCCACTAAGGGTTTCTTTTGCTAATCACTTCTGCCAGAATTAATATTTTCCATTTTTTTAATTAGGCATTCTAATAATTGTGTAGTGATTTAATTTGTCTTTATCTAAAGACTAATGGTGTTGAAGATATATGTCACCCATATATCTCCTTTGGTACATATAGTGACTAGATAGGTATTTTGTTTATTTTTTATTGGGTATTATTTTTTATAGTTGAACTTATTTGGAAATATTTTCTCCCAGTTTGTGGCCTATTGTTTCATTTAACAGTATCTTTTTCAGAGAAAGAGTGTTTAGTTTGGAAAAAGTCTAATTTATTAATTTTTCCTCTTATGAATTGTACTTTTGGTGTTTATCTAAAAACCTGTCATCAAAGCCATTGTTACACAGATTTCCCATTGTATGCTCCCAAAGATGTTTCTTAGTTTTGCCTTTTATATTTAGGCCTATGATCCATTTTATGCTAAAATTTGTATATGTGAAGCATATGGCAAAGTTTTCATTTTGCATAGGGAAATCCAATTGTTTCTGTGCCTTTTGTTGAAAAGACTACCTTTTCTTTAATACATTAAAAGAAAATGATCCCTGTGTTTCTTTACCACAAATCTGTTCGTATATTTGTGCGGATCTATTTCTTGGATTGCTATTCTGTTTCATTGTTCTACATAGGCTCTCCTTTAATTTAATGTGGTGTCCGCATAGATGAAAGGTTTTTATTGTGTTTTTACTGCACTCTTAACTTTCAAGAATCCCTGTAAGGCTATGCTACTCACCGATGGGTTTCTCCATAGACTTACCCCTCCCTGAGTGTAGCCTCTTACTTGGTACTTGATCAATCTTGATGGAATTGGGTGAGCTCTTCATGTTCCTGGTTGTGCCTCAGACCTTGTGCTTGAGACATTCTCTGAACTCCTGCCATTCTCTTTGTTTAGCAAACAAATACCTCATTTGTGATGAGTTTTGAGTGGGAAATGGTTTCTTTTATCTCCTCAAATAGTAGCAGAACTCTAGTCTGTTTTGGAATGAATCTTGAGCCAAGGAAGCCTTTGTTTTCTTCTTCTTAAGAGGTAAGAATTTTAACATCCTCCCATCAAACCAAGGTGGTTGGGGAGTGGTGCACAAAGGTGTGGGCTGGAAGTACTGTTCCAGATGGGTTTTGCTTACCTCCCTTTTCCTGAAGTAAGTTCCCAAGATTCTTACTGGGGTACTTAACAACAGTCACTGTCAAATTTGTAGAAATCTAGCATTTCAGGGGTTCTCATGTCCTCAAGGTTTATTTCCCAGAGAAGTGAATGTTTTTCCCACCTCTCACTCCCCAAAACTCCTCACTTCGTTGAAGAATTTAATAGGTGGTTAATCAATTAAGTAGAATTGTAGCATTAGTTTAAACTGTATCTTATTGTTATCACATTTTCTTTTTCTCTTTGCTGTTTTCAATAATGATCAGTGATAGGTTAACTGATATCTTTATTTTCTTTGCCATTTAGGTACTTAGTAGAAAGCATAAATTAAAATCCTATTATACAGAATGGAAGACAAGCTGAGCAGAAAATTGAATTATTTTGCAGATTATAAACTTTCAATTGCATAGCGTAAGTAACTATTTTTATTTTGCTTTACATGTCTTATTTGATCCTAACTGCAAATGAGGTCAGCAATGAGTTTTCCTGCAGACATAGTGAATTCTATTCTATTAAATAGTTCTAAAATCCTCAGTAATTTATAAAATTGTTCATATCTCAACATAAAAATTAATTTTAAAAACATTTTTCACTCCTTGTTTAAAATAAATTTCTTAGTGTTTTCAACCAGCACTGACCATTTTAGAGCTCTTATTATTTCCTTAGCAGTATTCTAAGCACAAGGGAAAGGTGATAAATAAAACATATATTAGCCAGGGTAATTAGTATACAAACCCTGACAAATATGTAGATAAAAATTAGATCTTGTGGTACAGAAATTGAGTGAGTTCCCAGATGCTCAGGTAGGGATTTAAAGACTCAGATCTCCAGAATATCATTAGAGCTCTCTTTCCACTTTTACACACTGCTCCTAAGTATTATCTTCTCTCCCCTTTAAAATGGTAATAGTGCAATTTACCAATCCCACTTCAAGGTGCACTCCATGTTTTTCCAACATATATTTGTCTGTCCTAATTTACACACACACACACACACACACACACACACATTCATAGAATTTTAATTTCTTATATTGCAGAGGAAGATAAGCTTCAATAAATGCTCAATAGGCCTAGTACACATTGTCCTCTTCCCATAGACCACACAGAGAAGAGGGGAGCTGAGCAGAAATGTGTAACATAAACTTCCTTCCCAAAATGGCATGGAAAGAAGATCAAGTACTTGACCTGTATTATCCTAGTATCTTAGGAAGTAAGCCCTATTTTATTACTTAAAATTCATTCTGTGCGTTTTGCTTTTATTTAAGATGTGGAAAGCCATAGGAAAATGTCACATTTACCCAACACAAGTAAAACTTGGAAATATACAAAAATCATAAATTTTCTTGAGTCCGTTAGAAAGCCAAGGTTTCAAGTACCCTGGGCTAACTGAATTCTAAATTGTGACAACCTTCTCCAAGAGGAGGTGAAGACCAAGAAACTGTGTCAATTTGTCAGAGTGGAAGAAGTGGCTGCCATATAAGCCAGTTGAGAAGAATTCAGCTAAAAAGTCAACAAATCATGAAAGGCTGAGGTTGGCTTAGCATCTCAGTTTAGAAGAGACACTGAAGGTCAAACACAAGGGAAGTTCCTAGTCATTCACCTACTCTTTCCCAAGAGCCTCCACTGAGTGCTCATAAGAGAGATTGGGGGAAAACAGGAGACTAGAGAGTCTCTTGGTGGCACAGATATGTGGGAGGTTATTGATTGTTCCTAGAGACCAGAAAAAAATACCACCCGCACCTGGAGACCCTTCTTTCATATGAAAGGGTGTCTTCAACTATTGGGGGAAGAGCAGGAAACAATATGGTGCTTCTGCGGGAGAGGAGGATGCAAACCCATCTGCCTCTAGGCAACAGAGTAGGGAAACCTCTTAGATTTAAGAGATCTGCTACCATTTGAGGTGAGGCAGAAACACTTCTCCACTCAAGACCACCATACATGGAATGCACATTTTGGTTTCTAGGAGGATTGATACAAATACTGAGAACACTAACACCAAGACTCAGTGCACAGTTTGCCTTTTTTTTTTTTTTTTTTAATCTTGCCTGGAGTTCTTTCATTTTAGATCTGTGTTGTTCTTTCTCTCTTTCTTCCTTCCTTCCTTCTTTCCTTCCTTCCTTCCTTCTTTCCTTCCTTCCTTCCTTCCTTCCTTGTCTCTGTCTCGCTCTCTTTCTTCCTTTCTACCTCCCTCCCTTCCTGCCTGCCTGCCTCTGCCTTCCTTCCTTCCTTCCTTCCTTCCTTCCTTCCTTCCTTCCTATCTCTGTCTGTCTGCCTGTCTCTCTTTCTTTCTGAAACTCAAATTACACAAATGTTATCATGTTTGATATTGTCCCCAACTCTCGGATACTCTGTTCTGTTTCTTTTCTTTCTTTCTCTCTCTCTCTCTCTCTTTTTTTTTTTTTTTTTTTTTTTGGTGTAGATAATTCCTATTTATCTATCTTCAAGGTCACTTTTGCTTTCCTTTGCTGTGTGTGCTGAATTATCATTCTTCATCTCCGATAGTGATTTTTTTCCTAGAATTTTTATGTGACCCTCAATAATTTGCATCTCTCTGCTTGAATGCCTCATCTGTTCATGCACATTGTCTAACCTTTTTCTGTAAACCCTATAACGTATTGGTAGTGGTTATTTTACAATTCCTGACCAGTAGCTCCAGTATCTCTTCTATCTGAGTCTGATTTTTTAAAATTATTTCTTGTTTTATTGATTTCTCAAAAATTTTTTATGGAATGCCAGTTGTCATATATAGAGGAAGAGTAGAAAATGGAGTAAAGTTTATGTTTGGAAATGGACACACATCTTCTGCTAGGCCATTAATGTGAATGAGTTGACTCGGTCAAGACAATTTAGGTTTTATTGTTGCTATAGTTGTTTGATGCATCAAAGCCTTTAAATTCCTCCAGCAGTGGATTGATATCACATGTCACCATCTGAGACACAAGTTACTTGAAACTAGAGTCTGAGACAGAGATTGTTGAACAGATGATGGGTGCTCACAGAAGAAGGGGTTGAGTAAAGCTGGTTAATGTTAGAAAAAAGGTAAATAAGATATAGTTACAAGACAAATCTAGCTAAGTATGATCCTGTGGGAAATCTGGAGTGTGACTTGCAAGACAAAGGCTGTCTTACCTAGATATAAGGGAGCCAAGTGGCTATACCCTTACCTGGGTCAATGATTGGCGAGAGGTCATCCAGTGGAGAGAGGGCACAGCTTCTCAGGCATCTCCCATTGTGACAGTTTCCATCTGCTATGCTCAAGCCTCTGGGGAAGGTATAATTGCAGCATCTGGGGGATGCATCAGCTAAATAATTGGAATCTAGGCAGGACATCCAGAGCATTTGATACACTCTGAATCCAAAATCTATATTCTGTCATTCCAATCAAATCACAGATACTGATTCAGCTAGGATGTTAATATATTAAATCAAGGAACTAGAAGTAAAAGGATAAAAGAATATTTTCATTAAGTGGCAAACAGAAGCATATGTTAAGTAGTATCACTATAATTCTAAGTAGTATTTTTTTCCTACACTAGCCTGAGAACAGATGTTCAAAATTTACTGGTTTTATTTTTGCCATTAATTCCATGTGTATGTATGCCTACTGTATGCTTAGAGCTGACAAACTAAAATTGAGTAGACACATTGTATAATCACTAGCACATCAGATAGTGTCACGATACCTGAGTCCTAGTCTAGAAATGATTACTAGCAAACTCTGTGGTTTTGGACAAGTTACTTCTTCTCCTAGCCATGGCTTATATCTAAAAGGCAGATAAAAAAAGACAACACATAATTTTAAGATTCAAATTGGCTTAGGGAAATTTTATTCAAATTCAGAATATATATTGCATGTGCCTTTCCTTTACTGCTAACAGCAAAATGATATTCTGCAATGCAGACTATTCTCCATGCAAATTAACAGTGATTTGAAATACCATAATGAGAAATTCCAAAATGTGCTTAAGTAGTGGATTAATTTACACCTGTGTTTTAAAACTCTACTGCCGGAGGAAATTTTTATTTTTTTTAACAAAATATTTAAATATAAATATAAAATGGCCCTGAGAAAAAGAAAGAAAACAAGCTAAAATTGCAAGCCAGTAGATATTTGGGTGAGGAAAAGGGGTGATTAAGGAGATCAGGTTAGATCTAAGTGTGATCATTTTTAAATGTCTTTTTTTTATATGTTAATATTTTATTTTTAACTGGCAAATAAGAGAAGCACAACTTTAAAGATCTACAAAAGTCTTATACACATTTCAGAGAAGAAAGGATGCTTAGCTTCTCATTTAATTCTCTATTACAAATGAAAACATTAAGGTGAAAAAGGTTAGGGATGGAATGAACACGGGCTTTGATCGGAATTGGAAGTTCTTTTTTGGACTCTGCTTAAATTAAAGGTGTCTAAGATCTGTTTTTTTTTTTAAATTATTTTACTGTTAATCACCCTAGATTTTCTTAGAAATACATATTTCACTCTGAATAACCTGCACTACCATTTCACTGAATTTACATTTTTACATTTCCCCAAATTCATGAGTAGGATCTATATAAATATTTTATTCTATATTGATGATGTATATGGGGAAGACCCACGTAAAAAAAAAATTTTTTTAAGATTTTATTTATTTATTTGACAGAGAGAGAGACAGCCAGCGAGAGAGGGAACACAAGCAGGGGGAGTGGGAGAGGAAGAAGCAGGCTCCCAGCAGAGGAGCCCAATGGGGGGCCCAAACCCAGAACCCCGGGATCATGCCCTGAGCCGAAGGCAGACCCTTAACGTCTGAGACACCCGGGTGCCCGGACCCAAGTAAAATTTTGGTAAGAGATCGAGAGAAGCCATCTAATGCAACAATAAATCTTATGTGGTCAGAGGCAAATGTTGTGGGTTTTAAAAATCACAAAGCCCAAGAAGATAATACTAGTCTATCAGACAAAGTTGGGAACAAAGTTCCCACTTGGAGACTCATTCTTTCCACCTTTGCTTTAAAAAGTCCTTATTATATGACGTAGTATGTGAATTCTTTTTTTTTTTTTAAGATTTTATTTATTTATTTGAAAGAAAGAGAGTGCACAAGCGGGGGGGGGGTGGGCAGGGGGAGAGGAAGAAGCAGACTCTCCACTGAGCAGAGAGCTCAAGGACAAGGATGCAGGGCTTGATCCCAGGACCCTAAGATCATGACCTGAGCCGAAGGCAGATGCTTAACTGACTGAGCCACCCAGGCACCACAACATGTGAATTCTTAAGGTTATAGAACAAAAGAGACAATGGGGAAGATATAATGAACTAGTACAGTAGGTGAACAGTTTCTGACTCATAATTCTTCCTTTTTTCCTAAATCCTTCATGAGGTCATGCAAGGCATTAATAAAGTATCCAAATATACCTCAAGTTGGACAAATGTGTGCATGTATTTTATGCTGTTCCAGGACTCTAAAGGCTCAGCTTGTTACAACAGGCAGGTCAGCATCAGTAATTAAGGAGTGTATAGATTTTTTAAGTACAGATCTACATATAGAATAATATAATAAATGCACATTGTGATTTAAATGAAAACTCATTAAAGCTTTAACCATAACAATAACTATCATTATGGACATGCTGATATTTCTATGCCAATAGTTCTTTAGACAAACAGTATTTTTGTTATGTATACGCTGTATTAATAATGTCATTGCTTTAAAGTGTGCATTAACATGCAAAAAGCAATGGAATTATTAATTTCATATGATCTTAACATGGAAAATATATAAGAAAATAATATATTTCTTTCCCACTCTTTATGTTTTTTCTTAGTTTTGAGGTCTTTCAAATTCTTTCGCTGAAATTGTTCTATTCCTTGTTAACTTGTATCTTGAGTTATTTTAGGAGATTACACAATATGGGAAAGTCATTGATAATTTATGATTTAAATCATAAAGTTAAAAAAAAAACTCTGTCTACTTCCAGAATCACATTCATTATTTTTGGAGACTATTAGAGATTATCTGGTTAAACTTCTGATTTCACAGGGAGACTTGCAGATTTTCCAGGCTTAACTTTTTTGCCCAGAACTAAAGAATTTTAAAAGTATTAGATAAGGCATGTAATTGATACTCTTGGTCCTATTGAAAGTTGTTATTCAAAGTATAATCCTCTGATCAGAAATATTGACATACCTGGAAGCTGGTTAGAGATATAGAATCTCAGTCACCATTCCAGATTTATTGAATTTGAACATACAATTTAGTAAAATCCCTGGTGAGTCATTAAATTTAATAAATTCTTGGTGATTCACATTAAAGTGTAACAAGCACTTCTCATTAAGAACGTTTGGGGTGGAAAGAGATATCTCACAATGAACTTATCTCACTTCCATATTCAACTTTGTTCTTGGGTTCAAAAGCAATGTTCGCCAAAGCAGGATGCTTGGGTCTTCTTTGGTGTAGGAAGAAAATACTAGGACTTCTGGGGTGCCTGGGTGGCTCGGTCGGTTAAGCATCTGCCTTTGGCTCAGGTCATGATCCTAGGGTTTGTGTATCAAGTTCAGCATCGGGCTCCTTGCTCAGAGGGAAGCCTCCTTCTCCCTCTGCCTGCTCTGCCTACTGCACCCCCTGCTTGTGCTCTCTCTCTCTGACAAATAAATAAATAAAAATCTTTAAAAAAAAAGAAGCTATCAGAGCTTCTATTTATACATAATTTTTAAAATCCTATCAAATTGGTCATTCTCTTTTTGTTCCCCAAGATCATTCTTCACCCATTAATCCCTTGTTCTGTGCCATAAGTAGGCTGTCCTCAAAGGGCACAATCATCTAGACTCATTGCCTCTTGAATTCTGGTTGGATTTACCCAATGGGCGGGACCAGATAGAGATCAGAAAACGAGGGTGAATGTAAAATATTTCTCTTTGAGCTCTTATTTCCTTTCTGCTTGCCCAAGGATTGCCAGGATTGCCAGGATCATGGAAGTGGTGTTTTCTTCTACAGTTATATATACTGTGGGGCAGCTACCCTTCCAAGGTTCCTGTTCCCTCCTTGTTCTAGTAATCCCATTTCATTCCCTGGTCTTTTAGGAAATGAAGTGGTATGATTTTCTGGTGTTGCTAGTCCATGCTTACATGAACAATCTTTGTTGATTCCTTAACCTTACCCACAACTCTGTAAATAATTTCTTCGTTGTTTTCAAAGTTCCAAAATTGTCTTTCCTGCAAGGCCCCTGACTAATGCATCCATTGTTTCTTGTTTTCATCCTTCAGAAACTACAGAACAGGTGTGCATTACCAAAACAAGAAACTATATCAAGAAAGAGGGAGTCAAGGGAATCAAGAAACAGATTTTTTAAAAAAAGTTCAAAGGATGTACAATAGAATGGTGAAGATAGATTACAGAATAGCAACTGTATAGCAAGCCTAGAGACCAAAAAAGCTCTGGGAGAGGTGTTAACGGGGAGGGAGGGGAGGACTTTATAGATCATCTCATGCATTTTAAAGTATTGAGAAGGAATGTGTATTTTTGGAAAAAAAATAATCAGATCAAAAAATAAGCAATTATCAACACCAAGAAGTAGTATGTATACAACACTATGGAACCTATCTGTAACATTTCAATAAAATGTGATCATTTAAAATAGATCTAAAAATAATAATAAAAATAATGATTTAAAAGAGCACAATTCTGACCTTCCATCATGAAAATTGTCATTATCTAATAACTATTACTAACAAATAAAGTGATTTATATTTAAGCAAATTATTGAGAAATATATAGATGAATACCATAAAGTAAAACAATGAAAAACACTGAAAATGAGTGCTTCTGGTAGACAGTGATGATTAATAGCTCACAAATTTTCCTTCTACTCTCATCTAAATACATTCAGTTTACTGTAATCAATGCCAATTGCAAAATAAAACTAATGTAATTCCACTTTTACAGTCCCAGTTTTCAAGAGCCCTACTCAATTACTCAGAAACCATATAATATTGGAGTGCCTTAGTCATCATTGTACTTGATAGCAATAATTTTTAAGTTAATAGCCAACAGTAAACAGGCAGTGTGCTAGGCACTGGACATACAAATGCTATAATCTTCCTCAAAATAGGCTTGATTATAAACACAGGAACAGACTCTCTTTTCATCACCTCTGGTACTCACTTCAATTTCTACTCTTGTCATGCCTCTGTTGTGATTCAGGCCTCTTTCCAGGAAGACTGTTCAACTTCCTTAATAATTATACTGTTTTAAGAACAAGATTTTTATTTTTTAAGGTTTTTATTTAAATTCCAGTCAGTTAACATACAGTATAATATTAGTTTTAGGTGTGCAGTATAGTAATTCAACACTTTCATACAACACTGAGTGCTCATCACGACAAGTGTCCTTAATCTCCATCACCTATTTCACCCATCCCCCCTTCCCCTCTGGTAACCATCAGTTTGTTCTCTATAGTTAAGAGTCTGTTTCTTTGTTTGCCTGTCTTTGTCTCTTTTCCCCTCTTTGCTTGTTTGTTTTATTTCTTAAATTCCATATATGAGTGAAATCATATGATAAATGTCTCTCTCTGACTGACTTATTTCAATTAGCATTATACTCTCTAGCTCCATCCATGTCCTTGAAAATGGAAGGATTTCATTATTTTTTATGTATGAGTAATATTGCATTGTATATATACTATCTCTTCTTTATCCATTCATCAGTTGATGGACACTTGGGCTGTTTCCATAATTTGGCTGTTGTAGATAATGTTACTACAAACGTAGGGGTACATGTATAACTTTGAATTCGTGTTTTTGTGTTCTCTGGGTAAGTACTTAGTAGTGCAGTTGCTGGATTATAGGGTAGTTCTATTTTTAAGTTTTTGAGGAAACTCCATGCTGTTTTCCAGAATAGCTATACCAGTTTGCAGTCCTACCAACAGTTCATGAGAGTTCCTTTTTCTCCACATCTTTGCCAACAGTTGTTGTTTCTTGCATTCTTTATGTTAGCTATTCTGGCAGGTGTGGGGTGATATTTTACTGTAGTTTTGATGTGCATTTCCTTGATGATCAGTGATGTTGAGCATCTTTTCATGTGTGTGTTGGCCATCAGTTTGTCTTCTTTGTAGAAATATCTGTTCATGTCTTCTGTCCATTCTTTAGTTGGATCATTTGTGTTTTGGGTGTTGAGTTTTATAAGTTCTTTAAATATTTTGGAACTATTTATAATTATATATTTTTAAATATAATTTATATTATTTATAAATTTATTTATATATTTTTATCAGATGTCATTTGCAAATATCTTCTCCCATTCTGTAAGTTGCCTTTTAGTTTTGTTGATTATTTCCTTTGCTGTGCAAAAGCTTTTCATTAAAGAGAAATTATTAAAATACTTTGTGAAACATTATAATCATGAAATTACCATATTTCACTCATTCCAGTCAGTCAAAAAGTTATTCTATAAGTTTTTTTTCTTTATTGGACACTCCATGGTGTGTTCCAGGTATTTGAAACATTGTTTTTATCCTCTCTATAGTTAAAAATTTCCTATGTATTACTTCTGCCATGAATACTTCCTAAAATTATCTAGGAAGACTAGGTATGTTCTCCTATTAGGATGTGAGTATATCGTTGCTATTTTACCTGTTCCCACTTTATTTACATATTGCTTCTCACTCCTGAAAAACATAACATAATCATTATATAAATGACATGAATAGGTTTCAGGTAAATGTTTCCTAAGATATATTTTTTTTTCCTTTCCTATTTCTCCATCTGATGCCTGCCATCTTAAACTGTAACTTCTTGGAGGACAGCGACTGTATTCAAAGCCTGGTCTAAACTAACTACAAAAATCCTTAAGAAATATTTATTGTCAAGAGTTAAATATTCTGTCCCATTTATTCTTTCATAAAGTATTCTTTTATATCACTACTAACCTATCATGTTTGCTATTTTAATTGAGATATGTGTTTACCTTGATTATTCTTTAAAGTAAGCAAACTGACAGCGTTGGATGACAAAGGGTAAAGCCAGGTAGGTAAAAGAGTGTTATGTCTGATGGATATAGTTTTCAGTATTTTAGGCAAAAATATTTAAATGATTTCATCAGGTAGTACAGTTTTTATTTAAAAAACTGCTTTTCTATCTGATATTAGATTGAAGATAATGTATATGAAAAGTTGTATCTCAGTGGCTATTAGAAAAAAAATCATAACAAAAATGAGTGACAAAATAATTACAACTTAAATCCAATACACTCAGTCCATAGGCCTTTGTTATTCTGTCTTTTTTATTGTCATTATACTCATGATTCATGTTTGTTGAAATGTGAGGAACACAGAAAACACAAAAAGTCAGTCAATGGAATCTAGATGATTAATAGAATGTGAGTTCTTTTATCAGACTAACTTGGTTGAATTATAAAACGTCTTGGTTAGACAATTGCATGACATATGAAAAAAGATGATATCAGGTTAGAAAAATATTAAAGATAATTCTGAATATTTTGACCTTTACAAAGCCATAGAAAACAAAGGCAGTCCTGAACACTTACTGTGTTCTAAGATGGAATATGTGTCATCCAAGTAGTTTGTCATCTCATGCCTTTATATTTCTATAAAACATCATTCTGGATAAAATCAGACATAAAACCAAAGAGAGGTCGTTCTTTTTCATTTAATAAAATCCATAATTTTCACAGAATGAAAAATATTACTAGAAAATATGAATATTGGAAACTATTGGGAATATGTTTTAAGCTTCCTTATAGATGAACATGTTGGGTTAAAGATGATACTTGTGCAAAAACATGCTCTCATTTTAACTGAAAAGAAAAAGAAGTAATTCTTGGCTATTTAGTGCATACCCATCATTTTTCAGAGGAGGGAACTCAGGTTGAGAAAGGATAAGTAATTTTCTAGAAGTCACACAGTAAATTAGTAGGGCAAGACATGACTAACTCAAGTGCCCTGCCTCTCAATCCAGGCTTATTTTTCTAATGGGCTTGCTTCTCAAATTTATTTTGATCATTTCAAGTGGATTCATTTTTAGAATTCAAAGAAAATAGAGACTACTCTTCATAATAATAGCTGTATTTTTAGTATCTGTTGATAATAACTGTCACTATATGCAATATCATTTATAGTATTATTTCATATTTATGGGTTAAAAGAAATAACACTCAGATTTAAATAATGCATTTTAATGAACATAAAGGCATTTGAATATAAAATACATTGTAATATTATAACCTTATAACATTACTTAATTTGTTGTTGTTGTTGTTGTTTGAAAGACTACAAATGAAGAGTAGGGGGAGATAGGAGAGGAACAGTTAGGGATTCTCAAGGACAGCTTCACCTAAGCTTAAGAGGGGAGAACATTTCAGCAAAAGCATAGAAGTATAAGAAAGCATAATGTAGTTGGGATCTACATGGTATAGAATGTGAGGTTGGAAAGCCATAAGAGATTGATCTGGTGAGAGAGCAGAGTCAGAATTTGAAAGACTTTTAATGCCATACATAATATTTTGGATTTCCATCTGAAGGCGAAAGACAGCAACTGAAAAACTGAGGTGAGAACAAGATCAGATTTGGATATACGAAGAATTACACTCACAGCAAAAGAGGACTAGACTGAAGGGAAATGAGACCAGAGAAGTAAAGAATATGATAAAAAGATGGGGCACCTAGGTGGCTCAGTTGGTTAAGTGTCAGACTCTTGATTATGATGACTCAGGTCATGATCTCAGGGTCGTGAAATGGAGCCCTATGCCAGGCTCCACACTGAGCATGGAGTCTGCTTGAGATTCTCTCTCTCCTCTCCCTCTAACCTTCCCTCCTCACGAACTCCAAATAAATAAATATGTACATGCATACATAAAATCTTTTAAAAAAAGGATATAATGAAAAAGACTATTAAAAAGTTTCAAACAAGATAGTCCAAAATGGTGGAAGAGTAGGAGACCTTAGTTTTGTCTTGTGCCAGGAATTCAGCTAGATAGCTATCAAATAATTCTGAACACCTGTGAACTCAACTGGAGATCTAAGAAAAGAATTGTTACAACTCTGCAAATAGAAAACTGACCCCCTTTTGCAAGGTAGGAGGTGTGGAAAAGTGAATCTTAGTCAATATATCAGAAGATAAACCACGGGGGGACAGAGAGTCCGTAAGAGAGTACTGGAAAGAGACATAACAGTGGAGCACAAAATCAGAACTTCTGGAAGTCCGCTCTAGTGAGGGCCATCCCTGCCTGAAAGGTGCCCAGGTGCCAAAGCAAGGTGGGATCCTAGGTGGGACAGGGTGGCCCAGGATTCCTGGGGTCACAGGAAGACTGGGAGTGCCTGAGTACAGCAGACTGCCCAGGATCAGAACGGGAAGCCAGCTGCAATCAGTGAACCCAGGAGTGGACTCTTAGCTCAGGGTTGCCATAAACCACGAACCATGGCATGCTTGGGCAACTGCTCTCCAAGAAGGGGCCCAATGAGTGGCAGAGCCCTGGCAAGACACCCCTTTCTACCCCAGGAGGAGCAGTGTGGGTGTACACCACAGGGGACTGCAGAATTCAGGGATTCGAAGTGGGGCCTGTGCCTGAGTCAGAAATGCTTGGTCACAGGCTGGGTGAGCCCAGAGTGTGGACAGAGACCAGAGTGACAGGAGTGATTGATTGCTTTTCCCTGAGGGCACACTGAGGAGTGGGACCCCGAGCTCTCGCTCTTGGCTCTGGGGCTAGAGATTAGGAGGCCTCCATTTACATTCTCATCCTCCGAAGGAGCACGGAAAGCCTTCAGGGAACAAAAGGCACTTAAAAGAATCTGGCCCTCTGTCAAGGGTGGTTCAGTTTCACCCAGGGCAAAGAAACCTGAGAATCAATGCAACAGGCCCCTCCGCCAGAAGACCAGCAAGAACATCCGGTTAAGACCAAGTTTACTGATCATAGAGAACTGTAAAACTCCAGCTCTAGGGGAAAATATTATATAGAATTCATGTTTTTTGTCCTGTGATTCTTTAGTCTTTCAAATTTAATTTTTTTCTCTTTCCTTTTTAAACTTATTTCTTATTTTATCAACTTTTTAAAAATCTTTTTTAATTTACATTTTTACATTAACATTCTATCCTTTCATTGTATTTAATTTTATTTTTTTGTATATATATATATATATATTTCTTTCTTTACGATTTTGGAATGCAATTTCTTCTAGTGAACGGACCTAAATATACCCAGAATCTCGTATATCGCTCTGTTCTCTTCACCTGTCTGATCATATTCTCTCTTTTTATTTTTCTCGTTCTTTCTTTTTTGTGTAAGTCTTTTTTTAATTTTCATCTTTACAGTTACATTCTATCCTTTAAATGTATTTAATTTTATTTTTGTAAATATATGTTTTTCTTTCTTTACAATTTTGAGATGTAGTTTCTTCTAACAAACCAACTAAAATACTTAGGATATAGTGTATTGCCCTGCTCTGTTCACCTTTCTGTTTATAGTTCTTTTTTTTCTTTTTTCTTTTTGTCCTTTAATTTTCATTTTTATAGTTATATTCAATGCTACCATTGTATTTAATTTTATTTTTGTAGATATGTAAGTTTTTCTTCTTTACAATTTTGGGATCTAGTTTTCTAATAAACAAACCAAAATACACACAGGTTCCAGTATATTGCTTTTTTCTGTTCACCTCTCTGATTATATTCTCTCTCTTTCTTTTTGAATTTTTACTTATTGTTTTCAGTTTTGGGTCTCTTCTGATTGGTTTAGTGTATATTTCTTTGGGGTCATTGTTGCCATTTTAGTATTTTGTTTTCCCATTCATCTATTCTTCTCTGGACAGAATGACAATACAGAAAAATTCACCTCAAAAAAGCGAACAAAAGGAAGTACTGACTGCCAGATACCTAAACAGTATGACTATAAGTAAGATGTCAGAATTAGAGTTTAGAATAAAGATTATAAAGATACTGGCTGAGCTTGAAAAAAAACATAGAAGACACTAGAGAATCCCTTTCTGGAGAAATAAAAGAACTAAAGTCTAATCAAGTCAAAATAAAAAAAGCTATTAATGAGTTGTGATCAAAACTGAAGGCTCTAACTGCTAGGATAGAGAAGAGAGAATTGGTGGTATAGAAGACAAAATGATGGAGAATAAAGAAGCTGAGAAAAAGAGAGATAAACAATTACTTGATAACAAGGGCAGAATTTGAGAGATCAGTGATACCATAAAGTGAAACAATATTAGAATAATTGACATCCCAGAGGAAGAGGAAAGGGGGGACCAGAAAGTATACTGGAGCAAATTATAGTGGAGAACTTCCCTAATCTGGAGAAGGAAACAGGCATTCAAGACCAGGAGGCACAGAGAACCCTCCTCAAAATCAATAAAAATAGGTCAGCATCCTGACATATAATATTGAAACTTGCAAATCTCAGAGACAAAGAGAAAATCCTGAAAGCAGCTCAGGGACAAGAGGCATAACCTACTAGGGTAGAAACAGACTAGCAGCAGACCTATCAATAGAGACCTGGTAGGTCAGAAAGGACTGGCATGATATATTCAGGGTGCTAAATGAGAAAAATATGCAGCCAAGAATACTTATCCAGCTAGGATGTCATTCAAAATAAGAGTGATAAAAAGCTTCCAGGACAAACAGAAACTAAAAGAATATGTGTCCACTAAACCAGCCCTGTAAGAAATATTAAAAAGGATCCTTTAAGCAAAGAAAGAGCCCCAAACAGTAGAACAGATCAATGAAACTAGGAGCTGGTTATTTGAAAGAATTAATAAATGATAACCCCCTAGCCAGATTTATCAAAAAGAAAAGAGAAAGGATCCAAATAAATAAAATCAAGAATGAAAGAGGAGAGATCACAACTAACACCAAAGAAATACAAATAGTTATAAGAACATATCATGAGCAACTACATGCCAAAAAATTAGGCAATCTGGAAGAAATGGATGCATTCCTAGAGACGAATAAACTACCAAAACTGAAATAGGAAGAAATGGAAAACCTGAGCAGACCCATAACCAGCAAGGAAATTGAAGCAGTAATCAAAAATCTCCCAACAAACAAGAGTCCAGGGCCAGATGGCTTCCCAGGGAATTTTACCAGACCTTTTTAAAAAATATTTTATTTATTTATTTGAAAGAGAGAGAGAGAGATAGCGAAAGAGAGCACAAGTGGGAAGGAGAGGGAGAAGCAGGCTCTCTGTTCAGGAGGGATCCCAACATGGGGTTTGATCCCAGGACCCTGGGATCATGACCTAAGCTGAAGGCAGATGCTTAACCAAGTGAGCCACCCAGACATCCTCTATCAAACATTTAAAGAAGAATTAATAACTATTCTTCTGAAGCTGTTTTAAAAAGTAGAAATGGAAGGAAAACTGCCAAACTCTATGAGGTCAGTGTTACCTTGCTCCCACAACCAGACAAAGACCAAACCAAAAAGAAGAATTACATACTAATATCCCTGATGAACATGGATGCAAAAATTCTTACCAAAATACTAGTCAACAGGATCCAGCAGTACATTAAGAGGATTATTCATCATGACCAAAGGGATTTATTCCTGGGCTGCAAAGGTGGTTCAATCACTATAAATCAATCAATGTGATACATCACATTAATAAAAGAAAGGACAAGAACCATATGATTCTCTCAATAGATGCAGAAAATCATTTGACAAAGTACAGCATCCTTTCTTGATTAAAACACTTCACAGTGTAGGGGTAGAGGGCACATACCTCAATATCATAAAAGCCATCTATGAAAAGCCAATAACGAATATCATTCTCAATAGGGAAAACTGAGAGTTTTTCCTCTAAGGTCAGGAACACAGTATGGATGTCCACTATCACCACTCTTTTTCAACATAGTACTAGAAGTCCTAGCCTCCGCAATCAGACACCAAAAATAAATAAAAGGCATCTGAATTGGCAAAGAAGAAGTCAAACTCTCATTCTTCACAGATTACATGATATTCTGTGGAAAACCCAAAAGTCTCCACCCCAAAATTGCTAGAACTTATACAGGAATTCAGCAAAGTAGCAGGATATAAAATCAAGGCACAGAAATCAATTGCATTTCTATACACTAACAAAGAGACAGAAGAAAGAGAAATTAAGGAGTCAATCCCATTTACAATTGTACAAAAAACCATAAAATACATAGGAATAAACCTAACCAAAGAGGTAAAGTATCTATATTCAGAAAACTATAGAACACTCATAAAACAAATTGAGGATGACACAAAGAAATGGAAAATATTCTATGCTCATGGATTGGAAGGACAAATATTCTTAAAATGTCTATGCTACCCAGAGCAATCTATACACTCAAAGCAATCCCTATCAAAATATCATCAATTTTTTTCACAGAACTGAAACAAATAATACTAAAATTTGTATTGAATGAGAAAGACCCTGAATAGCCAAAGGAATGTCAAAAAAGAAAACCAAAGCTGGTCACATCACAATACCAGACTTCAAGCTCTATCACAAAGCTGTCATCATCAAGACAGTATCGTACTGGAACAAAAACAGACAACGGTCACATAGATAAATGGAACAGAATAGAGAACCCAGGATTGGAACCTCAACTCTACGGTCAACTAATCTTCAAAAAAGCAGGAAAGAATATCCAATGGCAAAAAAGACAGTCTCTTCAACAAATGGTGTTGGGAAAATTGGACAACCACATGCAGAAGAATGAAACTGGACCATTTCCTTACACCATTCACAAAAGTAAACTCAAAATGGATGAAAGACCAAAGTGTGAGACAGGAATCCATCAAAACTCTAGAGGAGAACACAGGCAGCATCCTCTGTGACCTCAACCACAGCAACTTCTTGCTAGACACATCTCCAAAAGCAAGGGAAACAAAGGCAAAAATGAACTATTGGGACTTCATCAAGATAAAAAGCTTCTACACAGCAAAGGGAACAGTCAAAAAAATGAAAAGACAACCAACAGAATGGGAGAAGATATTTGCAAATGACATATCAGATAAAGGACTAGTATACAAGATCTATAAAGAATTATCAAACTCAACACCCAAAGAACATATAATCCAGTCAAAAATTGGGCAGAAGGCATGAACAGATATTTTCCAAAGAAGACATCCAAATGGCAAACAGACACATGAAAAAATGCTCAACATAACTTGGCATCAGGGAAATACAAATCAAAACCACAATGAGATACCACCTCACGCCAGTCAGAATGGCTAAAATTAACAAGTCAGGAAACGACAGATGTTGGCAAGGATGCAGAGAAAGGGGAACCCTCCTACACTACTGTTGGTGGGAATGCAAGCTGGTGCAGCCATTCTGGGACACAGTATGGAGGTTCCTCAAAAAGTTGAAAATAGAGCTACCCTACGACTCAGCAATTACACTACTAGGTATTTACACCAAAGATACAAATATAGTGATCTGAAGGGACACCTGCACCCCAATGTTTATAGCAACAATGTCCACAATAGCCAAACTATGGAACGAGCCCAGATGTCCATCAACAGATGAATTGATAAAGAAGATGTGGTATATATATTCAATGCAATACTACTCAGCCATCAAAAAAATGAAATCTTACCATTGGCAGGGCATGGATAGAACTAGAGGGTACTATGCTAAGCAAAATAAGTCAATCAGAGAAAGACAATCATATGATCTTACTCATATATGAAATATAAGAAACAAAACAGAGGATCATAGGGGAAGAGAGGAAAAAAAATAAAACAAGATGAAATCAGAGAAGGAGACAAATCCTAAGAGTCTCTTAATCATAGGAAAAAAACTGAGGGTTGCTGAAGGAGGGGGGATGGGGGGACATCAAGGAGGGCACATAATGTAATGAGCACTGGGTGTTATATAAGACTGATGAATCACTGGACTCTCCCACTGAAATTAATAATGCATCATATGTTAATTACTGAATTTAAATGTAAAAAGACCAACCTACTTAAAAAAAGTTTCAAATGAGATATAGTGAATATCTAAAATATTGCTGTAGATATTAGATATTTAGAGCTCAATAGATTGGATATTTAAAGTTTTGATCACATATTAGTTTTAAAGGTAAGTGAAATAATGAAAATCTACTGATCCATTAGTGTTTGCAAGTGCGTTGACATTTATTTGGTTATTATAAATGTAGACTGTGATTGCTCCCTGGATATACATCAATTCCCAGGAAGAATACAGTGTGTTAAGAAGGTTTTAAAATATAGAATCCTTCAGAATGTGAAGTCTCATGAGATACATAACAAACAGGAATTCACAGAGCAGATTGTGAGCAGGTGGCCAGAGGTGTACAGTGTGCATGGAGAGGGAAAATTTTCCAAGAAAACAAGGGTGAAACAAATGTTTGAAGGAAAAAATGGTCAGCAGTAACAAATTTTGCCATGAAATCAAGAAAACTGGAGTCTGAAGAGCATGCGGTTAATTTTTATAGTAGAAATTTAGCAAGGATATTTTCAATGAGATAATAAGGTAAAAATTCAGATTAGAATAAAACACTGAGTGAATAGGAGATACTAATCTTGGGACTCATAGTGTAGGCTTTCCACTCAGAAAACTTTTGGAGAAATATGTGAAGGTATGTCAAAGAAATTTAATGTCAAAATGGCATATTTTGTGGAAGGAAGAAATGTAAAAATACTTATATGCAGACAGGAAGAAATAAATGTAGAGGAAGATATTAGAGGATATTTAATAAAATAAGAATATTGCATAGTTGGGAAGAGAATGAGATGAAAATCAGGGATAAAAGAGAAATTGTTTGCTGTAAGTCTGAATATCACTTTCTCTGACTTAGATGTTAGGGTGGTTGCACATACAGATAAAGTGAAAAGCAAACATGTCTAACACAAGAGTGTTAGTAACTGACAAGCTCTGTTGTCTTTATGAAATTAGAAGCAAAGTATAAAAGCTAGGATATTTGAGAAGAATAAAAAGAATAAAGAGTAAATTTCCTGTGGAATGTCATAAAGGAGTAAAGACCTGTATGGCACTATGAGTTAATAAGAGTATGACTTTTTTTATGTGCTTTCCACCCAAGCCTGTTGTGATTTGGGGGATACCCCACATGTGGGTGGGCAGATAAATGTTTCCAATACCATACTTAATGTTCTTAGATTCGAGCCAATTAATAAACATATTATTTTAGAAATGGAAACATTAGTTATCCACAAAGGTCCATCTCAAATTAATAACTCAAAAGTTAAATGTAAATCTCCTGGCACCAAGCTTAATTGAATATTCTTCGTAGGATCTCATTTTCAGTCAGATAACTCATCCCTAATTCAATCAATCAATCAATCAATCAATCAATCAATCAACTAGCAAGGATTTTTATCAAATGCTTGCATAACATTAGTCTTCAGGGCAGTATAGGGAGATCTTAAGAAATTATCTTTACCTTCAAGATTCTTAGAGTCTGAAGCAATACATAATACAAGAACGAATGAAAAATAAGTCAATAAAAATATCGCAAATTAATAATTAGACTACTAATTATAAATTGATATAGAAGTAAAATCAACCCTAAATGTTTAACGCACTTATTAAACTATGGAGTATAAGCCGAAATCTTTGAATTGAAGTACCTTATAGCATAGTTTAGAAGAAAAGGTAAACATACTTTAATTATTTTTTAACAATAAAAGGCAACACTTACCAAATGACAAATGACAAAAATAAAATATTTATGGCATAATCTGAATACTGTTGGAATAGATAATCGATAAAATATTTAAATATGTTTAATATTTCATAAGATGATACAGAAGTAATTAGATAAAAGCAGAGATTTAAAAAGAAAAGAAAAGAAAGAAAAAAATGCATGAGTGTATCTCTCTTTTAGGGAAACACAGAATCTGAACTCACATGGTTTAAGTCTACAGACTACAATTAGATTAACTGGCTGGATTCCCAGGTATAATCACGACTGCATTTTCAATGACCCTTGTTCGTGATTACTTACTGCATTCCATATTACCACCCTCCCACTAAAGAAAATGTATAAGGTAGAGTGACTGTAAAGTCTTAAAATCAGACCTATAAATACAGAGAACAAACTGATGGTTTCCAGAAGGAAGGGGGCAAGAAGGATGAGCAAAATGAATGAAAGAAAGTGGGAGATACAGGATCCCAGTTATGGAATGAATAAGTCATGGGAATAAAAGGCACAGTATAGGGAATATAGTCAATGATATCGTAATAGTGTTGCAAGGTGGCAGATTGAAGCTATACTTGTAGTGAGCATAGCATAATGTATAGAGAAGATGGATTACTGTGTTGTGCATAGTTCAATGTGCAAAGTAATGTACCATTGTGTGTCAACTATATGCAAATTAAAAAAAAACTTTTTAAAAAGGAAACTTTAAATTATTGTAATCAATGGGACAACTCTCAGCAAGTAGATGGAGGACATAGAGTATGACTCTTAGTAAAAGAGATTTGATGGAAGGCAGCATGAATAAAGGGATCATGATCTAGGACGAAGATGAAAATGCTGAACTATTTATACAACAGTAGTGACACTGCATTTTTAAATGAGGGAGGCAAATACTGAAGGTTCTGACACATACAGACAAATTTCGAGAATCTTTTCCAAAGATAGTGCATAATATTTAACTTAAGTTGTCAAAAGGCCACCGTGGTTCTCATGACAGAAGGAACGTTAGGTTGTTAGTCAAAAGATTTGGATTGGTAGTCAAAAGATTTGGTTTTAGAACCTGGATTTGCTACTATATATTTTCAATTAAACTCACCAGATCCTGCTTTCCTTGTCAGTGAAATGGTGATGAGTGAAATAATACTACTGCTAGCGAAACTAACATACCAACACTAATAATAATTAGGAGAAGTTTTGGTTTATCTAACGTTCTGAGGACTTAACATGAGCAAAGCTCTAAGTTTTCCATGCATTATTTTCATTAATCCTAACAAGCTCAAAGAGGATATATCATTATTACCATTTTTATTTTTTTAAGATTTATTTACTTATTGGAGAGAGAGAGAGTATGCGTGTGGGGGGCAGGAAGTGGGGGTAGAGGGAGAGGGTGGGATACTCCCAAGCAGACTCTGTGCTGAGTGTGGTACCCCATGTGGGACCTGAGGTCACAACTCTGAGATCAGGACCTGAGCAGAAACCAAGAGTTGGACACTCAACTGACCACACCACCCAGGAGCCCCTCATTACCATTTTCTAAAAATATTTTATTTATTGAGAGAGAGAGAGAGAGAGAGAGACAGAGCATAAGCAGGGGAGGGCAGAGGGAGAGGGAGAAGCAGAAGCCCCACTGAGCAGGGAGCCAGATGATGTGGGGCTTGATCCCAGGACCCTGGGATCATGACCTGACCCGAAGGCAGACACTTAACCAAATGAGACACCCAGGAGCCCCTTGAGTTTTGTTTCTTTGTTTGAAATTACATTTCCCCATTTAGAAACAGTAATAATGATGGGGCACCTCTCCCTCTGCCCCTCCCCCTGGTCCTTCTCAATCTCTCTCTTTCTCTCTCTCAAATAAATAAAATCTTAAAACAACAACAACAACAAAGAAACAAAACTCGGCAAATTATGCAACTTTTCTAATGTAACTGAGATCATAAGAGCTGTGAAATATTATGCTTTATGGCAGACAGCAGATGAGTGATTGCCAGGGACCAGGGGTGAGGAAGGAGATTGTTATCAGAAGGGAAACTTTTGAGGTGCCATCTAGATGTATTCATGATTTTGTCAGAAGTTACCTCACTAAACATTTTTACAATTCATCAAAGTGCGTAGTTAATGTTGCTGAATTTTATTGCACTTATTTGTATTTCCAGAAAACCAATAAGATGTCAATACAATGTGTAACTGAAACTCAAAAATGAGTATGAAGACGGTAACTTATATTAAAATGATATGCATTGTTATATGTAAATTCTCAGGCATATCTTTTTCAAAATACACAAATATTCAGAATTGTCCCTGGGGATAGTATCGGCCCCTCTGAGATCTACTGGACTAAATCATTTGGTACTTTGCAGTATGGATGAATTTGAGGAAAATAGACCTGTTTAGAATGTTAGTGAGGAGGCAGAGAGGGAAATGATAACAGCCTGAACCACATAAAAACTTTTGGAGATAGAGAAAAGATCTTACTCAGAATGTAAAGCTCATATAAGTGAAATAAGTCAGTCAGAGAAAGACAAATACTGTATGATTTCACTTGTATGTGGAATTTAAGAAACAAAACAGTTGAGCAAAAGGAAGAAAGAGAGAGAAACCAAGAAACCAACTACTAACTATAGAAAACAAACCAGAGATTACCAGCGGGAAGGGGATGGAGGGCTGGATGAAACAGGTGATGGGGATTAAGGAGTGCCATTTTCGCGATGAGCACCCAGTGTTGAATCACTATATTGTACACATGAAATTAATATTACATTGTATGGTAACTGGAATTTAAATAAAAAGTAAAAAAATAAATAAAAAGCCCCCCAAAAAGAACATAAAGCTTATAATCATGATATCTTTGGCATCTGGTGCCCAACAAAAAATCAGTTCTTTGTAAAGCAATGATAGCATACTTCTAAATGTATTTATTGTTATTGTAACTAAGCAGACATAAAAATGCAGGCAGACTTTACAGCACTGCAGTTTCTATAATTGCTTCTCATCTCATTAATGATATGCCATCTAATTCATTATTTCATAAATGTATGTTAGGTATATGTATATATGCATATGTACGTAGGTCCACCCAAAGACATTTGTTCATTTTACACACACCCACACACACAGACACACACAGACACACACAGACACACACACACACACACACACACATATCACCAAAAGACAAGTTAGAGTCATGTGCTCCAACACAGATAAATTACATATTTTTATTAAAAAGAAAACCTTTCCAAGTGAAAAAAAGATTAGTTTGTTCTCATTGTCAGCTTCATTTATTTGCCTTGCATACATGCAGCAACAAAGAACCTCTGATCTTACAGAAATTACAGTCTATAAATCCATGTTAGTAGAACGTATTGTAACAATATAGAAGTTTTAGGGGGAATTTAAATAACAGTAGGAGTTCAAACCAGATATTTACATTTTAGATTATTTAAAAACTACTATTGTCTACTAAACTGTGAACTTTGCAGAAAACGGAAGTAAATGATAGTAGATGGTAAACAAAATTGAGATCTAGAAAGAGGATGATAGAGGTCAGCCTTGAGCATATTTAGCTTGAAGTATCTATGAAATATTTGGTGAAAATGTCTAAACAGTCCCAAAACCAAGAAAAATGTCCACATTGAGCTTACAGCTCTGGAAGTCATAAGTATATATTGAAAGTAATGTGATTTGCAGTTCTATTCTGCTAACGAAATTTGAAAACATGTATCCTCTCTCCTCTATTTTCCCTTGAAATTAGAAATATTCCCCTTTTGTAATATTGGTGCCGTCTGTAATGTCCTATCCATTTCTACCTTTGCATCACTTTGTCAAGGCTTTCATTTCCATCACATACAACCACAATAACTTCCAAACGGGCAAACCTGCCTTAAGTTCCCCACCTAACACAACCTAGTTATTACTTTCATATGTCTTTATCCTTATTTTTCTGTTTGCCTGAAAGGCTCTTCTTCTTCTTTTTTTTTTTAATTTTAATACTAATGTAGTTAACATAGTGTTATATTAGTTTCGGATATACAATACAGTGATTCAACAGTTCCATATATTACTCAGTGTTCAAGATAAGGGTACTCTTAATCCCCTTCATCTGTTTCACCCATCGCCCCTCCCACCTCCCCTCTGGTAACCATCTGTTTTTTTGCTTTGTCTCTTTTTCTCCAGTTTGTTCATTTGTTTTGTTTCTTAAATTCCACGTATGAGGGAAATCATATGATATTTTTCTTTCTCTGACTAACTTATTTCACTTAGCATTATACTCTCTAGCTCCATCCATGTTGCAAATGGCAAGATTTCATTCTTTTTTACTGCTGAGTAATAGTCCATTATATATATATATATATATATATATATGCTACATCTTTATTCATTCATCTATCAATGGACACTTGGGTTGCTTTCATATCTTGGCTATTGTAAATAATGCTGAAATAAACATAGGGATGCATATATCCCTTCCAATTAGTATTTTTGTATTTTTTTAGTAAATACCCAGTAGAGCAATTACTGGATCATAGGGTAGTTCTATTTTTAATCTTTTGAGGAACCTCCAAAACTGTATAGCATAGCGGCTATACAAGTTTGCATTCCTATCAACAGTGCAAGAGGGCTCTTTTATTGCCACATCCTCGTCAACACTTGTTGGTCTTGAGTTTTTTATTTTAGTCATTCTGACAGGTGTAAGGTGATATCTCATTGTAGTTCTGATTTGCATTTCCCTGATCATGAGTGATGTTGAGCATCTTGAGTCTTCTTTGTAGAAATTTCTGTTAATGTCTTCTGCCCATTTTTTAATTGGATTGTTTGTTTTCTTTTGTGTGTATTGAGTTGTTTAAGTTCTTTATAAATTTCGAATACTAACCCTTTATTGGATATGTCATTTGCAAATATCTTCTCCTTTTCAGACTTTTAGTTTTCATGGCTGTTTCCTTTGCTGTGCAGAAGCTTTTTTCTTTTGATGTAGCCCCAATAATTTATTTATGCTTCAGGAGACATATCTAGAAAGATGTTTCTATGGCCAATGTCAGAGAAATTACTATTCTTTTCTAGGATTTTTATGGTTTCAGGTCTCACACTTAGGTCCTTAATCTATTTTCAGTTTATTTTGGGGTATGGTTTAAGAAAGTGATTCAAGATAATTATTTTGCATGTAGCTGTCCAATTTTGCCAACACCATTTGTTGAAGAGACTGTCTTTTTCCCACTGCATATTTTTGTCTCTTTTGTCAAAGATTAAGTGACTATATAATTGTGAGTTAATTTCTGGGGTTTCTATTCTGTTCTATGATCATCCATGTGTCTGTTTTTGTGCTGGCACCATACTTTTTTGATTACTACAGCTTTGTAATACAATTTGAAGTCTGGAATTGGGGTACCTCCAGTTGTGTTTTTCTTTTTCAAGACTTCTTTGGCTACTTGGGGTCTTTTATGTTTCCATGCAAATTTTAGGATTATTTGTTCGAGTTCTATGAAAATGCCATTGGTATTTTGATGGGGATTGCATTAAATATATAGATTGCTTTGGATAGTGTAGACATTTTAACAATATTTATTCCTCCAATCCATGAACATGGAATGTCTTTCCATTTCTTTCTGTCATTTTCAATTTCTTTCATCAATGTTTTATAGTTTTTAGAGTGCAGGTCTTTCATCCCTTTTGTTAAGTTTATTCCTAGATGTCCTAATATTTCTGGTACAGTTGTAATTGGCATTGTTTTCTTAATTTCTTTTTCTGCTGCTTCATTATTACTGTATAGAAATGCAACAGACTTCTGTATATTGATTCTGTATCCTGCAACCTTACTGAATTCATTTATTAATTCTAGTACTTTTTTGGTGGGATGTTTAAGGTTTTTTATATATAGTATCATGTCATCTGCAAATAGTGAAAGTTTTACTTCTTCCTTACTAATCTGGATGCCATTTATTTATATCTGATTGTTGTGGCTAGGGAGATCCAGTACTATGTTGAATAAATGGATATCCTTGTCTTATTCCTGACCTTAGCAGAAAAGCTCTCAGTTTTCCCCCATTGAGTATGATGTTACCTGTGGGTTTTTCATATAAAGCCTTTATTATGTTGAGATATGTTTCCTCTAAACCTACTTTGTTGAGGTTTTTTTTCGTTTTTGTTTTTGTTTTTATCATGAATGGATTGGATGTTGGGCTTTGTCAAATGCTTTTTCTGCATCATTGAAATGACACATATGGTTTTTATCCTTTTTTTAAAAGATTTCATTTATTTATTTTAGAAAGAGAGAGAGCAGGTAAGTTGGGGAGGTGGCAGAGGGAGAGGAGAGAGAGAATCTCAACCAGACTCCCCACTGAGTGTGGAGCCTGAGGTGGGGCTCCATCCCACAACCCATGAGATTCATGACATGAGCCAAAATCAGGAGTCACAGTGCTTAACCAACTGAGTCACCCAGGCACCCCTATCCTTTATCTTATTGATGTGATGTATCATGATTGATTTGTGAATACTGAACCACTAAAAAGGTTCTTCTTCTAACCATTATTTATAAAATTCATAACCACCTTACAAGATCCAATTCTAAAGAATGTCTTCCCCTAATCCCTTTCTTATTCTGTTCCCACACACAAATATATGCAATTTCTATTTTTCTTTGAGCCTGTGTAGCGTTTTAAAAATATTGTTGATTGTGTGCCACTTACTTATATTATAGTTAATTATGCATATTTTAGTAATTGTTTTTATTATACTGTAAAATCTTTAAACATGTGGTGTGAGCTTTCTCTACTATATTTACCAGTGTAGCACACAAATGTTCCTTTACATTTAGAAGTCACTCAGAGGGGCGCCTGGGTGGCACAGCGGATGGGCGTCTGCCTTCGGCTCAGGGCGTGATCCCGGCGTTGTGGGATCGAGCCCCACATCGGGCTCCTCCGCTGTGAACCTGCTTCTTCCTCTCCCACTCCCCCTGCTTGTGTTCCCTCTCTCGCTGGCTGTCTCTATCTCTGTCGAATAAATAAATAAAAAAACCTTTAAAAAAAAAAAAGAAGTCACTCAGAGATACTCATCAATAAGCATTGACAGAAATTTTTTACCCATTTTACAAATAAGCCAAATGTAACTGGTCCTAATATGGCTCTGTAATTAAGAACATCAATTATCTTTAAAAATCATTATTGACATCCAAAAGGCTTCGAAATGAGAACTACTTGAACAATCACCAAGGGGGTAATGTGGATTATAAATTCTGAATATGTTTTAAAAAATCAAAAGGAAATGGAATATTTAGACCAATAAAAATGGATTCTTAGTTTTTTCATGGATTTTTATATACTCAAATTACATAGTAGAAACAAGATTCTCAGTTTTGCCTTTTGGTGATTATTAAGCTAATTCTCATGTCCTACTTCAGTTAGTTATTATAGTAATTTGCACTTTGGATAACTTTGTGTATAGTAACTTGGACTATGGCTAATTGGGACTATGCAAGCAGTTTTTTAATGACTAAAAAGTCAAACTTAAATTAAGGATAACTATCCTCTAAAAATTTATGATTCAAAATTGCTATTAGCAACAGTGGGAGTAATGGAAAATCACTGTTTTCAAATGCTATTGAGACCATCCAGAATGATTCTTAACTTTTAAATTATGCTATGCCAGAAATTGTTCTGGTCAAAAAGAAAAAAGTATTCTTGGCAGTTCACAAAGTACATGAAGTAATCAAAGATGTGAAAATGAAGATTATCTGAGAAATAAGAAAACAATCATCTGTCCTAAACCATTCAGGTACTGTTCTGTTTAGAGGCTTGAAGATAGACCAGAAGATCTCCTTTCATATCCTTGTATGCTCATTAATTTTTGGATATCTAAACCAGTTATGCAAACAATAGCTTTAAAAATATTTGTAATAAGGTATAGTTTACAAGTCAAGAATATTAGGAAAAAGGTAAGGCTGAGCTAGTTTCACAGGATGGAAGACGCAGAAAAAAAAATTGACAGAAATGCCTAAATGTCCCATATCCCAGACAAATAATGACATATAATAATTGATCATATTTTCTGTTTCTGAAATTTAGTCAATGTTTTTATTTCTAGTAATGTGCAAAGGCAATTACTACACCTATTGTAATTAATATGAAAACCTACATCATTTCTTTACATTTCTAGATTACAAATCTAGACAATAACCTATCTAATGGCTTCTTTCTCCATCTGAAAAACGGTTTGAGACTATTGCTGAATGCAGATTGAAAGAACAGCTGTGAATTTTACAGCAAAAGATAATGATGTGTACCAAAAAACATTACCTACGTAATAGGTTTATATAACCTAACTTCTCCATGCTCATCCTAAATTCAGGGACAAAGAAATAATATTTTTACTCACAAAGATAATAGGCTTTTCCTGTCATTTTCTTCATAAAAAATGTTGGGCAGAAACATTGTTTTACTTATATAGGAGTGATAATAGGCCCTAAAATTTCTGTGTCTGAAATTTTTTCAGCTCTTATCTGATAAGTTTTAAATAATTAAAAACAACGTGATTGAGAGCTTCAAATATCTATGGTATCAAGTAATGTTTATAGGAGATTGAATTAATTAATCCACAATATTAATTATGTTTTGGAGCCTTTATACTAACTCTGCAGTTTCCTTATAATGTGTATTGTTCAATTTATGTATCTTTCACTGTTTAATAGAGCCATATCTCATTTTACTAAGTCTCTGTGCTTACTGACTTAATCAGAATAGCCAGGTCTTGTCTGTGGACTTCAATTGAAAGCCTCCTATTCATGCCCTCAATTACTACCAGATCATGTTCTCTGGATATGCCAATTCCAATATCTAGCAAATGAGAATCATAAGAACTAAACTTCATTTATTTGAAATGACATGGCATTATTATTTAGGTGACATAAACAATGCAATTTTTCCTGGCATATAGATAAGTAATCTATCATTATAAAAAAAATTTGTGATATGAAAGGGAAAAGAAGCACTGAAATAGAATTTATCAAAGAGATTTTTTGCAGATATCCTTTTATAATTATTCAACAGTGTTTGTAAAAAGCTTTACATTTGCTTTGAAAATGTCAGGAGCTTTAGGTTGTAACCAAAGAGTATGTTTTATTATACCCTTGACCATTTCTGCCAGTAAGAACAGCACTTCTAAGATTGCTTTATGAACTCAGAGACAAGCTGAGAATAGATATGCATTTTAAATATATTTATTCATGTTATATATTTTAATAGATTCAATTTGGTTTGGCAGGTAAAATATAGAAGCAGAATCCATAGATATGGGTTGAACTTCTGGTTCCATATTTTTTATTTTTATTTTGGAAACATTTCAGACTAACAGAAATGTGGTAAAGATAGTAAAAAGAATTCTCATATACCCTTCACTCAAAACCTCCTTATATAGGGGCGGCTGGGTGGCACAGCGGTTAAGCGTCTGCCTTCGGCTCAGGGCGTGATCCTGGAGTTCTGGGATCGAGCCCCACATCAGGCTCCTTCACTATGAGCCTGCTTCTTCCTCTCCCACTCCCCCTGCTTGTGTTCCCTCTCTCACTGGCTGTCTCTATCGCTGTCGAATAAATAAATAAAATCTTTAAAAAAAAAAACAAAACAAAACAAAAAAAACCTCCTTATATTAATATCTTATGTAACTACAGCCTACTTGTCAAATTAAGAAATTAACATTGGTACATTATTATTAACTATTCTACTGACTTTATACAAATTTCTCCATTTTTGTCCCCACTAATGCCTTTTTTTGTTCCAGTGTTCAATATAGGATCCACATTGCATTTTGTATCCCGGTTTCCTTGGAGCTAATAGTTTCTCAGTCTTTCTTGTTTTTCATGACCTTGAGAGTTTCAAGACCACTGACTAGGTATTTTGTAGAAAGCTCTTCAATTTATGCTGTCTAATATTTTTTTTTATTTCACTGGAGTTATGGATTTGGGGGGAAAAAAACCATCAAGATGCTGTGCCCTTTTCATCATATTGTATTAGGAGGTATGTGACATCAATATAACTTACTGTTGGTGATGTTAACCTTGGTCAGTTGGTTAAAACAGTGCTTGCTGTTCTATCTATTCTAACGTCACTATTTTTCCCTTTCTATACTCTGTTCTTTCAAAGTGAATAATTAAGTCTAGCCTATGCTTAAGAGGAAAGGAATTATATTCCATTTCTCAGGAGGAGAGAATTTCTCTATACATTATATGGAATTTTTCTTAAGGAAGATTTATCTGTTCTCCCCCATTGATTAATTTATTGAATCAGTTACTTACATCAGTATGATTCACAAATATTTACTTTATACTTTGGACTATAAATCAATACTGTGTTATTCATTTTGCTGTTCACCTTGTTCCAGTTTTGGCCACTGGGAGGTCTTTCAGAGTGGTTCCTGCGTACTTTAATATGACCACCTTTTCTTTTTTTTTTTCTTTTTTCAGTACATCTTTTTAGTTCTTACTTTCTAATGATTCGAAATACTGAGCTGCATCTTGTGTTTTCCCTACCCCAATCCTAATATCAGCCATTTCTTCTAGGTCTGAATCTGCTTTTAAACATTGTTAAATAATATAACCACATCAGGTCTTCATTGCTTCTTCCATTTAATGAACATATTTTAATAAAAGTTAGTGGTTTTCAATTTTGTATAGGTCACAGGTATTTAAGATAAATCGACTAAAATATATGTAATCTCTCCTAAGAGAAGTGGAAATACAGAAGACGATATCGTTCAAAAAATTTCAGAGAGCTTAAGGAAACTCTGAAGTTATTGACAGATATTTTATAAGGATCTGCACAAAATAAGACCTGATGCCCTTGATAACTAAACTTCACTGATTCTAAAATAATTTTCTCCAAGTGTTGCCAAGAGGTTTGTCCAATTTCGTATGATACTACATTACCAATAAGAAGTTTTGCCCATGTTAATTTGTGACTTTGGACAACTCACATAATTTCTGTGAGCCTTCGTTTACTCATTTTAAAATGGGACTAATAACCCACACTTCAAAGAAATATTGCAAAGTTTACCTGAGAACGAGTATGTAAATGCTTTACAGAGACACTGCCACACAAGGACACTCAGGGAATTGGGTCCTGCTGTTTGTTGATATAATGGTATACCAAATCCCAGTTTTGTCATCTTAAAAATAACTTACTTAATAATTGATTTGCTCTCTGCCTACAAGCTAAGATTTGTGTTTTATAAATTCGAAACCAGATACTAGAAATCTGTCTTTCAGAAATTCAATCTTACAGTTGTTAGAGGAATGGAAAGTTATCTATGCCCTAGAGCAACATCCGACCTGGCCCTGGAACCTATTCCAAAAACAGCACCCCCCACCTCGTGTACGTTTAAGCCCCATGACCAGGGTTCTACAATTCTTGATAAATGCATCCCATTGTTGTTCATATCTAGTTTTAGATGGTAGCTGCCTACACTGAGGTAAATCATCCCCTTAATAAATTCTATCTGAAGACTCATATCTTCCTTCTGGAATAAATACTATAAAACAAATCTGTTTCTTTTGCTACATGTGAACATTTCATAAACAATGATAACTTTTTTTTAAAAAAAAAAGGTATTCACGGGGCTCCTGGGTGGCACAGCGGTTAAGCGTCTGCCTTCGGCTCAGGGCGTGATCCCGGCGTTGTGGGATCGAGCCCCACATCAGGCTCTTCTGCTATGAGCCTGCTTCTTCCTCTCCCACTCCCCCTGCTTGTGTTCCCTCTCTCACTGGCTGTCTCTATCTCTGTCGAATGAATAAATAAAATCTTTAAAAAAAAAAGGTATTCACTGTCATTTTCATGAAAATAATTTGAAATAATTCTAATGGCCTCATCATGGTAACTTTTTGGTGGGATGTCATTTAATTGTCAAAAGTCAGAAGCAGCACATGGTTTGAGAATCTAATATCAATCAAAGATAAAAGATCATCAGAGGTCTTACTAATTTCCAAAGTAATATGCTACTTTAGAAACAATGAAGAGGCTATCTGTGATGGTCAATTTTATGTGTCCACTTTATTCGTCCATTGGGTGCTCAGACATTTGGTCAAACGTTATTCAGGGTGTGTCTATGAGGGTGTTTAAGAATGAGATTAACGTTTAAATTGGTAGACTGAATGAAGCAGATTACTCTCTTTAGTGTATTAGGTTTCCTCCAATCAGTTGAAGACTTACTAGAACCCATGAACCAATTCCTTATAATAAATCTTTCTATAAATTTATACATCTTATTGATTCTGTTTATAGAGACTGTGACTAATACACTATCTAAATCATTCCTATCTAAATATCCTCTGGATGATTAAAGGTGGTGTTTGTTGTCTTATTTATTCTAAATCCATATCAGAACTAAATAAGTAGCACTATGCAGTATAAAGTTCCACCAGTATAGGCAACTGGCTCATAAAATTCTTCAATATCTAGACAGACTATAATATATAGCATTTAAAAATAAACACAAATTATTTGTATATTAACGATGGAGAAAATCCCAATACGTCTAAGCAAATTTGCATATACTGAATTGCACAGAGATATAAAAGCTTTAACCCCCTAGATTCACTCGGAAGGTGCTTAATTAAAAATTAATTATTAAGGTAGCCTTCAGATCAGGTAATCAAATAAGAATAAAATTACATAAATGTGACAAGAAAGAAAAACGTAATGCATTTAAAACAATCAATTTCTAGGATCCAAACACCATTAAATTGTCTTTTCCATACAGAAACATTTCTGGTGGTTGTGAAAGAGTCATGTGTGATTTGAAATGAATTTTTGCTTTTAACGATTGCATTTTAATTCTTGATACAATTGCTAACAGCTTTCTTGCATTTCAGAACAATCTTCATCTGGCTTATATTATATTCATAAAGTAAAAAGCATTTTAAAATGAAAACTAAAACATTTAATAGCTCTGCATCTATTGGGAGAGTGGTGGGCTTTTGCTAGTCTATACTTACTCTCAGCAAAAGATAAGAAATTTGGGCAAAAGTTTTATTTTAATCCTCCCCTGTAGCAGTAAACACAGTAAGGTTTTCCAAATATATTGCACCATTTTTCTCTAAGCTGTTTTGATCCAAATTTGTTTTTATGGTCTACAAATAAACTGGACACAGGTTTTTCCTATGTCTAAAAGCACTAATTCTTTTGTTAGATATGAGTAACCATATACTGGCTTTGATTAATTGTTATTAAGAGAGGAGTATTTGTCCCAGATGGATGAAACTCCTTGTGAGCAAATACCATGGTTTTTTTTTTCAATATTCATTAATGATCCCCATTTTCCAAAATGCATTTACAGTAACACCATCATAGTTAACGTCAGTAGTGACATACAATCTTCCAAATGTGTTGCACTTTAGTATTTGAATTCCCATCTTATTTGAACTCTTTTGAATGCATCCTTGTTCTTAAAATTTAATATTCATTTCTATTCCTTCCTGATTTTCCTCCTTTTCTTTTTTTTATTTACTTTTTTGAAGATCTATTTATGTATTTATTTGAGAGAGAGAGTGAGCAAGAGAGAGGGCAAGCATGAGCAGGGGGTGGGACAGAGGGAGAAGGAGAAGCAGACTCCCCACTGAGCAGGGAACCAGACATGGGGCTCCATCCCAGGACCCTGAGCCAAAGGCAGATGCTTAACTGACTGAGCCACCAGGTGCCCAGATTTTCCCCTTTTCTTAAATAAACATCATTTTCAAGCTCTTCTCCTTCTATAGGGAACTTAGAGATCTCACTTTGGTTCTTGACCTGTTTCTAGAGAAAATATTATTTTGAATGTATTAAATTTACGAATCTATTCATTCAATTATCATGTTTCACTTCCATTTTTCTGTTTGGGAATGTACAAAAACACATGGATCCATCCACTTCTGGCCTCTATGAGTCTCAAATGAATATAATTTCAGAACCAATCCCTTTTCTGAATTTCAAATCACACATTTTCCCATACAAACACCATGTTTTTATGTCTTTTAAACAAATATACACATTTAAAATACCTAGAATTTAACTGCTCTTTTATTCCAAAAATGCTATTTCTTCTTTTGAATTCTCTTAAATATCATCATTCGTTCCTTCCCTCCATTAATGGAAAAGAGTATGAAGATTTTCATCAACTACTGTATGTGTGGCAGAGCACCATCTCTTCTACAGATTTTCTCTTTAATATCATCTACTCTACGATGAATCTAGGGAAATGCTGAGAAATTAGAGTTTACCCAAGGAAATACAGTCTTGCAGCATAACACTTAAGCCCATTCTTTCTGACTCCAAAAATCTTAGTTATACTTTTATGTCACAATTCTTCTTGACATCATCACTACCTGAGCAATCACCCAAACTGAATCTTTAAAAATGATTCTCAATTGCCCATTTTCTCTCATTACCCTTCTCTCTTGTGCTTGAGTTCTAGTTTTATTTCTTCTTAACCATTCACTTGCCTATTCTTTTTACCACTGCCTTATTATACTTTTCATCATCTTCTACTTAGACCCCAATATTATTATCCTATCACATGTCATTTTCTGTAGCCTGAAGGTAAGCTGGCTTCCATTATATTGTTATATGTAGCCATCTTAAATTTAAATCTGACCTTGTCATAGACTTGCTTTAAGCTCTCAAAGGGCTATATGATACCCCACTGATTAGGTATTAAGATGGCATATATCCCCTTTGTTCTCTCCTATCTGTGTCAGTTCCCCCTCTCCTTTTATCTAAGCATTCTACTTTCTACTTCCATGTTCTTTTAACAACTTCAGATTTTGTACATCCCCTTCTCCCCACCATAACCTTTTTCTTTGGCAAAAACCAGTTATTAATAATCAAAAATATGTTTAAAGAGTGCCTACATTTTGATGCACTGTGCTAAAAGTTTTACATAGATTATTGAATTTTATTTACAAATAATCCTTTGAGCTAGTATGATTATTGTTACATTTTACAGATTAAGAAATTATGACTCAGAGAAAAATTTGTCTGAAGTCACATATCTGATAATTTATACAACATAGAGTTTAACCTAGGCATAAGGATTCATACTTTCTATGATTACAGAAAATAAAATGTACTCATCACTCTTAGAGAGCTTTTAAGAGTTAAATATGGAATTTTTAACACTTTAAAATTCAGATAAAATAGAATGTTCAAAATGAAAAAAGTAAATAGTATGGATTATTTATAAAAATAATAGTGTGAATTATGAAAATAAACAACTCATTCGAACGTGGAATTTATGAAATGAACTGAATTTATACTGTATGGTTGCATTAATGAAAAATCTATATTATAAAGAAAAAATGTTTAGCATGACTAATAACGACTCTATTATCCCCAAAAAGTTGTTGAGATCATAAAAGACATATCAATATTTCTTATAATTTTAAAGTTCAGCTCAACTTTCACTTGTGGATGCTATTTAAAAAAAAAAACATGAAAATGCATTCTTAAAATAGATGACCTTTTAGAAATCATCAGGGCATATAAAGTAAATCAAAAAATCAGTTTCAATGTTTCTTACTGAAATCCTACACTAGTATTTATGGCTGAATAAGGCCTTAAATATTTTTTTTCTAAAACATAATGGTACATATTTTAATGCATTACAGAACACTTACAAATTAGTGCTGTCCCACTGGCCTAAGCCCTTGGAGAAATTTCGGGCTGAGATTCAGAAGCTATTTGCCATTCACCGAGTCACATAGCTTACTTGTTGTATCCCTTTGTGGTTTGAGTGTGCATTAAAGACCAAATCCTATTCATCACAATTTATTTTTAAATACCCATTGTGAGTCTTGGTTTTTGTTTTTCCAAGGTGGATGAAAATTGCAAGGAAAGAGCTAAAGATGTGATACCTCTGTAACTTGGCCCCTGCATTCACTCGCTGTCTCAGAAGGTGTTCTCACGTATCCATGGAGGCCAGCCATGGCCTTGAGGAGGCAGTAAGCACTGTTGGTTTTCTTGTCCTGCACTTTGGACTGCCATGGGTTTATCTTTTTCCACTTGTTTCTTTAGAGCTGATTGCAGGGCAGTATTTCTTTATATCTTTGAGCCCCATTTGTTTTTGTCTTGCTTTCAGGCTTCTGAGGAACTTCTTGTCTTGCTACTTGTTTTTTGTATAAGATATCAGATTGAACATCTGATCCTGTTCTATCATCTGACCTGCCTCCATTACCTGCTTGATCATTTTCCCTTTTCCATGTTCTTACTACCCGCACAATTACAGAATTAACTCCCTCTCTCCCTGCACACACACAGAGTTGATTGGGAGATGTGAATTTGAAATTCCACTACCTCCACCATCAGAAAACAATATGGAATTTAGACATTAAATACATATCATATTAACCTATAAAATCAATACGTAGATGAAATCAGAGATACAGAGTGAACTTAAAAATAACTCCCATTCATTTGGTTGGTAAAATGATATAGAAAAAAAGAGTACTTTTATATCTAGTATTCAATGTTATATCTTTCCACAAAAATATGTCACTGCAATGACATTCTTAGCCTACAATTTTATCACGATGTCATGAAACGTTTCTAACGCAGGTAACATACTTGGTTGGTGTTATAACCTGGAGCTAGGGTAGTCCCAGCTGTAATGCATCTAGCTGCTTCTACAGGTGGATCGTCATCTGGTGATGGATTTTCTACACTAGTTAATAATGAGGTGCTAGTGAAGTTTCTATGTCTGTTAAGAACGTGTTTGTTCTATAGCTCCTTCAAATACTGGTTCAGTTCACTTTCCAGTAAAAGGAAACTTGAAGAAGATAAAGCAGTCGTATTGTTTGCTTGATTGTTTCTAAAATGAATATTCCCAGTGTTGTAGAAAGTTGGAAGTGAGCATTGGTGGAGACATTGGGGATTGAGGAATTGGCCCCCGGCCCTGGCTTATCTACTTTGCTAGGAGCAACACCTCACTGTCTAGGCCTGGAAAGTGCGGGCCCATGTGCATTGTCTTCTATCCCAACTTAGTCCCTTCTCACTCCTGTTGCTTTTTCCTATTACAGTTTTCCCTCTTTGTTACAAGCCTTTCCTAGGTTCTGCTATCTCTTCCTGTTGAATTAATCACGTCCCTTCCTATTTTTATTAACGTTTCAGCCTCTTGAATCTGCTCCTGCCTTCAGCTTTGATGTTATGAAGCCTGGTTTCTCCATCGAGTCTGTTGATTCTCCTGGAGACAGCAAGGTGAGCCTCGTCTACCAGAAGAGTGAGGGACAAGGCTAGGCATAGTAGGAAGGCTAGCTCTCGTCCTTGCAGTGTGGTTGTGTTTATCTTATGGTAACTACAATTTTAAAAGAGACCTCATTCTCTGTGGATGAAGTCTGCCTTCCAACACCTTCCTTACTGATCCAGGTGACACATCCCACCTATCAACATAATTCTGATACCATTGTGAGAAAAGAGTAACTGTCATTTCATTTCATGAAAAGAGCATTTCTCCCTTTCCTTGTCTGAATTACATTACCAGACCTCCTCCATGGTAACATGGTGCTGCGCCCAAACAACTTTACTCTAATAGCTAAATTTCTCTTTAGCCAGAGTTTAAGTCAGAAGAAGAAGGTAGGAGTTGAAGTGTGACTATCAAACAGAGCTGTGACATGAGCCCTCTCCACCTGGCTTGGGCCTTCCACAGCACAGCAAATAGGTCCTGAGAGGAAGTCCAAGAGGCAATGTGCAGGCAACAAATGTTCCATGAAAACCAGGCAGGATCTTTATGGCTTTTATTGACCGAGACACAAAAGGTGCACAGCAGCACTTCCACCTTTGAGTCCCTAAGGCCAGCCCAGATACACGTGATGAGAATCGGGCTCCACATCTTGATGGCGCTCTAGCAAGGTCACTTTGCAGAAAAACATGCAAGATAGAAGATACAGTCCAGTTATTTATGGAAAATGCAATCTGGGACATAAGTCGTACCCGCTGGGATCTGTTCAAGTTCCTGACCCACAGAATCCATGAGCGTAATAAAACAGTTATTGTTTTACAGCACTAAGCCTTGGGGTAGTTGGCCATGTGGCAACAGATAACCAGAACAGTAACGTTTGAGACCATCACTGCTGTAACATTTCCTGCTGCTGCAGGCAGCTTGCCACAGCTGACCCATATAGCCCAGCTGAAGTACTCACAGCTTGCAGTCAATGAAATGAGATTCATGATGTTCTAACCTTGGAAAATAAAATGCAGACTTTATTTGAATGCCACAGAGGCTACTATCATAGGGGGAAAACAGATGGTTCCAGATGACTGTGAGCTTCCTTTATTGAGAGTTTCAGTATGCACCCATGGAGCTCTTTGCTATGGTCTTCCCTCTACTGTTACCTACCTGAGGACCCTCTCAAGGGAGATACATCAAGTAAGACTTCTGGTAGTGGCAATCTTGATCTTTGCCCTCTATTATGCTCTTGCTTTATTTTTTCATCGGAAAATAGAGGAAGACAGTTTGTTAAGTTACCTTGATAGGTATAGAAAGCATTATGACATTACTTCCTACTTGCTTTTCTTCCCTCATATTTTATCAGTATTCAAAAATACATGTTAACTGTAATTCTTCAGTCTAGCCCAGCATCCCTTGCTACATTGTTTAGTTTTACTCTAAAACTCACTAGGAAGCCAACTAGTTATAACTTGACATCACGTGTAGCCATTCTATAGCAAAAGAAGATATATGCATGTGTGTGGGGGGGGAAGTGATTATATATATGCTATATACATAAATATAGGTAATGTATATATATGGAGCAATGTATTAATATGTGCATACATATACTAGCATACGCACATACATATGATTCCTCCTTGAATCTTTTTTTCTTATTCTAAATTTGAAGTTCTGGGTTATTCTAATGAACTTGTAAGCACTCTATCTTTGAGAAATTGATCCATTCTCTGTGTACTTGTTCAATCAATATTCTGGCCATAAAATACTCTGGACTGTGAGGGATTAAATAAGACAGGTTCCATCTCAAAAGGGCTCTAAGTAGTTAACTTGAAATTCTTACTATGATTGTCCAGTATCTTGGTGAATCTCTTTCTACTGTAAATGCATATTATCCGAATAGTTGCTAAGAATGTAGAAGATAAATGGAACGGGTTCCTTTTCAGTTTGATAATGTGCATTACTTTGTTTTCTAGTAAGTCAAGACTACAGATCCATATAGAAAACATGAAACCTTCACTAATTTTTTATCATCCCCTAAAATATGTATGACAAGATGTCACACATTTCTATGAATGTGTATGTATGCGTGATGTGTGTCCGTATAAAATTTTGTATAATAGATTATCATAGAGCAAACTACTCCTGGTTTCAGAACAAACACATGCATTTGAAATTAAACTTTTATGTAGTAATTAGAAAAATTAAGTACAAATTGTAGGTATTGTGTTTAAAATTATCCACAGGGGCGCCTGGGTAGCGCAGTCGTTAAAGCGTCTGCCTTCGGCTCAGGGCATGATCCCGGCGTACTGGGATCGAGTCCCACATCAGGCTCCTCCACTGGGAGCCTGCTTCTTCCTCTCCCACTCCCCCTGCTGTGTTCCCTCTCTCGCTGGCTGTCTCTCTGTCACATAAATAAATAAAATCTAAATAAAATAAAATAAAATAAAATAAAATAAAATTATCCACAAAAATTATTCTGAAAGCTGCTTTTGTCTCGGACTGGAAAATGTTGTGACCATTTTCTCATGCCAATAGTTGTAGAAATGTCTCAATATTTTTAATGGTTCTGAGTGTAGTGTTTAACAGCACAAACCTGATTTCATAGCCTACTTTACCTCCTATTATTGTTGTGACATTGAGCAAGTTAGTTAACCTCTGTGAGTTTAAGTTTTCCCATCTGTAAAATAAAGATGAGGGAATTAATGTAAAGCTATGGAAATTTAAAAGTTAATCCATGTAAAGTGCTTAGAAAAGTGTCTGGTACATGGTAAACAGTCACTAATGTTAATTGTAGTTATTAGTATTATCAGCCATATAGGAGGTTACCATATATATACTTTTTTTCATCGTTACTTTAATGGATGGCTAAGCACATGGTTTCTGTGGCTACCCCTGGACTGGAAGCTTCAGGAGACACTCTCCACTCTCCACCTGAAGCTTGGCCCCCATAAACTGGCAACCTGATGAGATTGCAAATGGTTTTAGAACCCTGTAGTCAGATTTCCAGAGGGAGATTAGATTCATCATTTTGTGATTCTTTAGTACCTAAATCTAGACATACAGTATCTATCAATAGTCTGGCTAATTTCAATCACTCAATCATAAATAGGATTCCTTCCAAGTGCCCTGTCTCCTACCCATACTGTCCATGTCTTCTGTGCTCCCTGATGCCTGGTCCTAGGGGATTTTAGTTGTCTTCTGGCCTCATTTCCTGCCAGCTGGCATGGAAGGTAACCTGTGTCTCTAAGATGGAGCAGTTAGTAAGACCAGGATTTCCAAGTCATAGAGGCCTGGAGAACTGGCCTGTAACTCTACAAACCTGAACTCCCATGGCTCTGGGGCAGAGAAAGGGAGTGGGAAAAGCACACCTGTGGCCAAGAGAACCAGGGAGTGAGTCCACATACCACACACACACACACACACACACACACACACACACACACACAGACTAATGACTAACAACCTAAGAAGGAAGAAATGGAACAAATGAGTGGGACGGGGCCATAAAGGGACTCCGACTCCCAGTCAATGACATGCATCCATCCATCATACAGAGAAGATCCAGTGCAGAGAGTGGTCAGAACCAGAGTTAGGAGGACCAGCCTACTCCATACTTGAAGGTGAACTCTCTGACCTCCCTGTTGAACAGCTCTGGTTCCTATGTCAGCAGATCAGCGAGTTCCACCCAAATGGGTTGTCCCAGGTCTGGTTTATTCACCAGCCCATCGAGGGCCCCAAGACATGGCAGGTCTTGCTATAAGCCTTCCAGTTATCACTCTGTTGATGGGCATGCAAACCTCTCTGCTGTGTCTACATTACGGTGGTAGATCCTGGTTGTGAATGTCTCTGAACGGGTTTGAACAGTCCTTGGGGAAGTTGATGTGCATGTTGAAGTTCTTGAGGTTGGAGAGCATTTTCTCAGGCAGGAGGAGTACATGCCACACCAGGATGTTGGCACCATTGCTGAGTAGGTTCCACAGACAGGAGAGAAGCTTTGCCTGAAGATCCCACCCTGCTTGCTTGCTGTCATCTCAGGACCAAGTGTGGGCCTCTGGGGGGCTCCAGCAGGACTATGCTTTGGTGCAAGGAGATATATATAATATTTATTTATATATATTATATATTTTATTTATATTTATTTATATATATACATCTCCAATTCACTAGCACG
Source organism: Ursus maritimus (assembly GCF_017311325.1). Classification (NCBI taxonomy): domain Eukaryota; kingdom Metazoa; phylum Chordata; class Mammalia; order Carnivora; family Ursidae; genus Ursus; species Ursus maritimus. The sequence goes on from NW_024426885.1 coordinate 59,062,424, forward strand.
TGTATCTAAATTGTTTCCAGGTGGGTTTTTTGGTTTTTGGGTTTTTGTTTTTTTTTTTTTTTTGCTATTGTAAATGCTACTCCAATGGGCATATTTTTATGCATATCTTCCATTCATGTCCTTTGTATTATTTCTCAAAGTAAGAGTTTGGGATAAAATTGGTGCATATTTTCAAGCCTTTTGATACATTCCAATTGGATCCATTTTTCACTCTCACCAGTAGAGTCCAAAATAGGAAATTGAAACTTAAGATATTTTAAGATATTTTAAAGCCGTTTCCAAATATTTTAGTTTTATTTTTTTTTAATCTTATATACACAAAGAAAATTTTTAGATGATTTTAAAGGAAAGTGCCGTACATTTTGGTTGATATTTAAGTGGTTCAATGCTGCTAACTGACTTATCTGCAAGTAGATTATTCATTTTGTTGATGACGGCCTGAAAATTGTTTCATTCCAGCTTGTTGTGCTACATGTTTCTCAGTATGTACTTGGATCAATCCCTCCCTGGCTGTTAGTGATTCTGGGCTCAGGATGGAGGACTTATTTTAAACTTTACCTAAACCAATAATAACTGTTGAGTAAATCTAACTGCCAGGAATGTCATGGAATCTGGCATTTCATAGCTACACAATACACCGAAGGCTTGGAGCTACACACGGTTAAAATCTATTTGTGCCCTTAGTCCCCGTGTTCCTGTGGATGCCTGAGAATTATAGATACTGATTTTATTAAATATTTAACTTTCAGAATGTATTTGCTACAATTAGAGGAGTTTCTTTCCTTCCTGCAGTATCTGTTTGAAAGCATTTATCTCAACCCCCAAACAAAAGATAAATTATTTGAAAGAGCTTTCAAAGTCAGTTTGGAACAACAAAATAATTCAATATGAGCTGATGTAAAAAGCAAAATAGTCTCAATTTTGTTCTTATTGCTGGTCTTTCCATGGTTTTTGATTTAGTGCTCATCATAAAAAAAGTGAGTTCACTCTTTTATGTCATATGGTGCAGGCAGTATCTTCACTGTAAAGAGACCTCTTTAAAAGAAGAAAGAACTCTGAGACAGCTTTGAAATGAGTCAAGTTGGAGAGTTTACACTCCTTCTGGTGTCTCCATGTTCTGCTAGTTGCCAGGTGCAAAACATCTGCTCTGCAAGTTGTTGATGTCCCACAGTAGCAGGGGAAGAACATTTGATTTTCTATAATTGATTTTGTTCGTTATGATGTGGATGTCTGTACTTTTGCAGGAGGTCTTAATGGAATTGTATAGATATTTTTTTAGATGTACACAGTCATGCTTACATTTTCATGCATTCAGTTTGCCAGCGGTGGAATTGGCAAGGTAAATAGGAGGCTAATAGGGGAGACCTTGTATTCCCAGAGCCTGAAGGGAACCCTTCAGAGACCAAACAATTAGTGGTTACTTGTGCATGGCAGGAACTGCAGAGAACGTACAGTCAATTATTAAGTGGGTTTTGCTGCCAGGTGAATGTACTTCGGTGTAGGCAGTAATGAAATTGCAATCAAGCTGATGACGTGCCATTTTTCGCTGAGAGTAAAATAAGAATGTTGGTGGAGAACTGTTATCTGCAAGTTAAGCCAAAATGATCATTGGCTTGACATGAATGAATGACTTTTTTTTTCCTTAAGAAAAAACTCAACTCAGTATGGATTAACTTCTTAAGTTTTGTTGGTGGTTCAAGGTAACTCCAATTAAATGTCCTATGTTAACTTGAAGTTTGTTTTTTAATATTAAAAAAGCATAAACTACTGAACTAGGGCCCACCACTTGGCAGCAAGCCATCGATATCCAACCTCTTCTCTTTTGCCTCTTACACGCTCACCTGTCCTAATGATAAGCATTGTTTTAATGAATCACGGACTACTTTATTGATTGACCTTAAGAACTTGGTCAATTTTTACTTGATTGAAACCATTAATTTAGAAAGTGTACATTGCAGTTTAGTCCAAATCAGTTACAAAACATTAATAAAGACAATTATAACATCCCTGCCCTCATTAGAATCCATCAAGTCTCAATTGCTTAAAAAGGCTCTATTAGCAAAAACTTGAAGCAAATAGCACTTAAATCCTAAGGAAATGAAGAACCATGCAAGGGTATTACAGTGACATCCATAGTCTTACCTGGCGAAGCACAAAGAGAAAGAAACCCAGCTCCCAACCTTACATAATGTGCTTCTGGGGTAGGACTGCAAAAGGGTCAGGCCACCTACCCCGGCCATAGAAACTCTGATTCAAAAAGAAGAATGTGAATTTATATCTGAATTGCTTAAGTAGTTTGTGTGTTAATGAAGTTAGGACACTTTAATAGGAGACATCATAATAATCCCCCTCTCCTAGCCACATCTAAGGGACAATTTTACTGTTTGGTCAAAAGATTTTTTTATAAGGAAAAATTCCTTAGCTGGTGACAAACTGATTTCAGGCAAAATTAAATTGAAGAAAATGAACAGATGTGCAAGCAGTGGATTTTTAAACTTAACTCTTTTAATTGATGGCAAATGTCACAGAAAGCCATCCACTATCTTTTTCTTAGAACTAAAAAAGAAAAACAAGATTTTATGGCTGGATATTTCAAACTCCACTTCTAAAATTCATGTTATGTCAGGGGTGCTACATCAAGAAAAAAGACCAGCAAATCCAAGAGAATTTATTTTACGAAGAATACAATATAGGGATACTTTAGAAACATGATCTAGGAGTTTAAAAAAGAATATTCCAGAATTCAGAGTCATGCAAACAAACAGAAGGTGCCTTTTTATACCTTGAAAACATTTTTAAATCAATAACAAAAACAATTCAAAACAAAACAAATAAAAACTATAATAAAAGCAAATTTAATTTCTAACACCAGAGGTTTAATCATAATTTTAATAAAATGCAGCTGTATTTTTATCAACACATACCATACCTGTCTTAATAATAAACTTCAAAAATAGCAAAAGAATAATTATTGTAAATAGGTAGAAGATTCAGATTTTTGCTGAAGTATTTTGTTCTAGTAGGAAGAAAATATTCTGGTCATATTATTTTTTAGATATACATTTTACTTTAAATTATAAATGATATGCATCACGTACCAAACAGAAAAAAACTACTACAGAGGTTAAAATTAATACATGTATTCTTTTCTTTTACATGGATATAATCAGAAGTGGTGTACAGGATATTAATAACTAATGAGTTAATATAATTCAAATATTTGAAATTACGTGTTATTTGTATAATGAAGAGTTTGCCGTTGTCCAAAGAGAGTTCTTGCCTTTGCCTTCACTTTCTAGGAGGTAATCTCTTGATCCCTGGAATGTCGTGCATGATAGGCATGTCTTGGTTTACTTGGGGACTCTGGGTCATACTGAATAGTTTTAAGAGTGTGACTTTGTGTGGGGGCTCTGGTTTGTGTAGTATGACTCATCCCAGAGACTGAAATCAGCCATGTGGGCAATCAGTTTATCAATCATGGCTAGTAATGGAACTTTAATAAGAACTCTGGATATTGAAGCTTGGGTGAGTTTCTCTGATAGTCAATAATCCATGAGTATTATCACACGTTAATGTTGGAGGAGTGGTGCATCCTGACTCCAGTTGGGGGGACAATGGAAGGTCCACATCTGAATCTTCCTAGACTGTGATCTATGAATCTCTTACTTTGGCTGACCTTAATCTGTGTCTTCTCTTTGTAATAAATTTTAGCAGTGAGTATAACATGTCTCAGTGAGTTCTGTGAGTCTTTCTAGTGAATTATCAAATCTGAGGGTGATTTGGGGAAGCACCTAAATTTGCAGGTCATGTCAGAAGTGAGGGCAATTCTGGAGACTCTGTGCTCTAACTTTGTGGTTGGTCTAAACTTGTAATTTCTCTGAATATACTTCATGCCTCACAAGTTTTATCTATATGAAATGTAAACCATCCACGAGCTCAATCTGGTATTTTATGAACTACCAATTGTTGGCATGATATTTTTGGACACAACCCACGCTACCTCAGTAATACCCAGCATGAGCCACGCTTCTATATATGGAATTACATTAAGCTTTTTAAAAGTCTTTTTCACTAAGTTGATAATTATTGTATAACTTTCACTTACTAAGTATAGAAGAAATATCTTAATAACAATAGTATGTATTATCCTCCCTCCCTCATTTTTTTTTTCCTTTTTGTTCTTCTGACTGGATCATTTCAAGTGACCTGACTTTGAGTTCAGTGATTTTTTTCTCTGCTTGATTGAGTCAGCTGTTGAAGTCCTCTATTGAATTTTTCAGTACAGTCATTGTATTCTTCAGCTCCGTATTTTCTATTTGGTTTGTTGTTGTTGCTTTTATGGTTTATTTGTTGCTCCCTTTGTTGAACTTCTCATTTTTTCATATTTCGCTTTCCTGATTTTGTTTTAGTTGTCTATCTGCGTTCACTTGTAGCTCACTGAGTTTCAAAATAATTATTTTGAATTTTCTGCTAATCAGTTCATAGATCCCCATTTCTTTTTCTTTTTTAAAAATAAAACTTGTATAAAAATAACGTAAAACTTGTATATATTTGAGGTGTATAACATGATGATTATATATATGCAAATATATATATAAATAAATATATATAATGTTCACTATAGTCAAGCTAATTAATGTATCATCTCCTCACATAGTTGCCAATTTTGTGTCTGATGAGAGCACCTGAAATCTACACTTAGCATATTTCCAGTACTCAATACAGTATTATTAACTATAGTCATCATGCTATATATTAGGTCCTAGATTTATCCATCCACTATAACTAAAACTTTGTACTATTTGAACATCTCCTCATTTCCCACAACACACCACTCTCCAGCCCTAGTAATCATTATTCTATTCTCTGCTTTGATAAGTTCAACTTTTTTAGATTACTCATATAAGTGAGATCATGCAGTATTTGTCTTCCTGTTCCTAGTTTATTTCCTTTAGCATAATGTCCTCCAGGTGTATCCATGTTATCATAACGACAGGATTTCCTTCTCTTTTTAAGGCTGAATAACATTCCATTATATACATATAACATTTTCTTTAATGATGGATACTTAGCTTTGTTCCATATCTTGGGCTACTGTAGATCTCCATTTTTTGAAGGCTGATTGCTGGAGATTTATTTTGTTCCTTTGGTGGTGTCACATTTTCCTAATTGTTCCTGATCCTTGTAGCCTTGTATTGGTGTCTATACATTTTCAGAAGCATCACCTTTTTTGGCCTTTATGGACTAGCTTTAGCAAGGAAAGTCTTTATCAGTGAGCCTGGCCAAGATTCTGGGTGGACTGGTTGGTGGAGTCTGTGGATGGGCTAGCTGCTTGGGTCCATGAGAGGACCGTCTACCAGGGACCATGGGCTGGCTGTTGAGATCTTCTAACTGTGCTGATTCCCACCATGTTTTGGGGGAGGGAGTACAATAAAGGCAGACCTCTCTGGTAGTGCCTAGAAAGGCTAACATAGTTGAATACTCACTTCTCTTCCTTTTTCCCCTAGAGATTTACAGACCAAAAAGCTGTACTGGCTTGGGAGTACAAATTATACAGGTAAAATGAAACTGTGTTGTTGTTGTTGTTTAATGCATTATTTCTTTTTTGTGTGCTCTACCAGCATGCTATAATCTATCACCTGGATTCTGGAGCTCTCATGAAGGTGTTTTCATCTATGGATGGCTGTAAAATAGTGTTTATATGGGAGGTAAGGGCTGGGATCTCCCATTCTGCCATCTTGCTGATGCCACTCTGTCCTTTCTTAATGTCAGAGAACTAAAAACAATCGCATGAAAGGTTTTTTTTTTAAATCTCTATTTATAATATTGCCAACATTTTATAAGTTCAACATCTCTATCTTCCACATCATCATATTACATCATAAACATTTACTTGGCTGCTTAAGATACAAACCACGATACTTCTATTATAAGACCTAAAAATTAAGGCCGAATATTCTGCTGTCTCAGCACCTGGTGAAACCCAAAGAGCTTTGTACGGCCTAACTGCAAGTTCCCCGCTCTGCTTTCATGATAACTTCCTCCAGCAAAATGGCACATTTCCCACTTATCCCTAAGTAACAATTCTAGTTCTCTGCCTGCCTGAAAAATTATTTATACTAGTCAAATCACATCCTATGCATGGAGTAGGGGAACCTCATTCTCTTGATGCTGCAAAACTTGCCTGCCAAGGCTCTGGTTGTTCACTGTGTTCCTCATTATAACCCCTGTCTGGCCCTGGATGGCATCCATTGTCCTCATCACCTTCTATGAGTTTATGTTACTAATAAACTTCTATCAATCTTATCTGTCTAATAGCAGTTACTGTGTGCTTGATCACTCCTCACAACCCTGGGGTGGGAATCCCTTTTTCACCAACAGGATAAGTAGGAGGTGATTAAAACATACAACCCACTTAAATTTTAAATAGCATGTCTGGATATCAGTTTCTCATCAGTATAATAAGGATGATAATGATAAGTATAATATCAGTAGGATTAAATATATGTTTAGAATCCAAAGAAGACATGCATAGGCTAAGAGACACATGAAAAGGTATTCAACATCACTCATCACCAAGGAAATACAAATCAAAACTACAATGAGATATCACCTTACTCCTGTCAGAATGGCTAAAATTAACAAGTCAGGAAACAACAAATGTTGGCAAAAATGAGGAGAAAGGGGAACCTGCCTACACTGTTGGTGGGAATGCAGACTGGTGCAGCCATTCTAGAAAACAGTATGGAGGTCTCTCAAAAAGTTAAAAATAGAACTAACCTACAATCTAGCAATCGCACTGCTAGGTATTTATCCAAAGGATACAAAAATACTGATTTGAAGGGGTACATGCATCCTGATATTTATAGCAGCATTATCAACAATAGCCAAATTATGAAAGAACCCAAATGTTCATCAACCGATAAATAGGTAAAGAAGATGTGGTATATATGTTATTACTCAGCCATCAAAAAGAATGAAATCTTGCTATTTACAATGATGTGGATGGAACTAGAGTGTATCAAGCTAAGTGAAATAAGTCAATCAGAGAAAAGCAAATACCATATGATTTCACTCATATGTAGAATTTAAGAAACAAAACAGATGAACATAGGGGAAAGGAAAAAAAAGAGAGGGAGGAAAACCATAAGAACCTCCTAGCTATAGAGAACAAACAGGGTTGCTGGGGGCGGGTATGGGTTAAATGGGTGATAGGTATTAAGGAGGGGACTTACCGTGATGAGCACCAGGTGCGATATGTAAGTGATGAATCGCTAAATTATACTCCTGAAACTAATATTTCATTGTATGTTAACTAAAATTAAAATAAACACTTGAAATAAAAAACGAATCGTGCACAACGTAAATTGACCACTCTATAAGCTTTATATTTCATTTCTAATAATTATGTTGTAATGCCTAGTACGTATGGGAATTCGGTTGGTTTGAATAAGCTGTCTTTTTTAAAAAAATATTTTATTTATTTATTTGAAAGAGAGACAGTGTGAGCAAGAGAGAGAGTATGAGCAGGACGGAAAGGGCAGAGGAAGAGGGACAGCTGACTCCCTGCTGAACAGGGAGCCTGACACAGGGCTTGATCCCAAGACCCTGGGATCATGACCTGAGCTGAAGGCAGATGCTTAATGGACTGAGCCACCCAGGTGCCCCAATAATCTGTCCTATGAAATGGTAATAAAATTCAGCTCTAATGGTAAAAAGAAGTCTCCACATGGTTGTTCCCCAACCCCCCAACAATCCCAAATCTGCTACTCACACTCTTTTTCTGTTGCTTACAATCTCTCTTTACAAGAGCCCCTGTACCCAGCCAATGCTTGATATGTCTGTCATGACTGCCACTGGCTTCATTCCCAGTCTCCCTGGCTCTGTTGAGGCAAGTCCTGTCAGGCTCTAGTTGTATTAATGATAATACAAGGATACCTGTAAAGAAAAACTGACTAATGGCATATTGGTCTGTGAGGCATGCAAATGGAGACTGAGAGTTTGCCCTCTGGAGAACTGCCATCCCCATCATGGAAATGCCATCACCCTCCTTTACGTGTATGTAGACCTACTCTGCCCATGGACATAGATAAAAATAGGTGTTCAAGCACCATGGTGACCTTGCTGACTCATAGACATGAGACAAGGGTGAGAAAGAGCTAATAGTGGTCTCTGAAAGGTGGGATCCCTGGGACTGCCTTAGCAAGCACAGCACTAATGAATAGTAGACGTAGTTTGAGTAGAGTCCTATAAGCCCCCTGAGTGCAGGTCCAAGGATTCTAAAGAAATTTGCAAGGTAGTTGGGGCAGTGGATTGGGGAAAGATACTTGAAACATTTGAGAATTGACAAAAAATATGAAGTACTTTTATGTGTTCACAATCTGTATAACCAAGATACATATAAACTAAACATCAGTCTTGGCTAGAATCACGTTTTCATCTATTAATGTTTTACCTATTGCAACACAGATAATTGCATTCTTGTGATTAAATGAATAAAAGTTAACAAGTAGAGTGATGCAAAACTGCAAAGTTTTATTAGTGTATGGGTGTATCTTACTGGACCTTAATAAGGCTCACGTGTTAATAAGAAAGCTATCTACAAAATTGTGTTTCAGAGAGGGACCTTTGGGGTCAGGCTAGGTCAGCATTTGGTCAGAATTGCTGCAGAAAACACAGCTGCTACTGAAATATTTTTTAGAAAAAGGGAAGATCAACCTCTGAGTCATCTCAAATTAAATCTTTGTCACAAGCCTATGTGTGTGTTTTAAAGTGAGGCCTATAATCAATGGCCCAATCATTAGCAACTTTGGACATAATATCACCATAACAATGCAACCATTCAAGCACTCAAGGCCCAGACTAAGTACCACCTCTCTGTGGTTAAGAAAATAATACATTCCAATGGATCCACCGCAGATAGCTCAATTACTCCTTCAAGGGTTGCTGTGTACTCAGTTCTACCTGCTATCTGGCAATCACGCACATGGCATCTGTTCTATTTTTCCCACTGCCGTAGCACGTCTGGGTAATGACGTTATTCAGATATCACCAGTGAGTAAAATGAACACAGACATTTCGGAAGAAATGGAGGCATAGTTGTAATATAACATTCAGAATGAGACTATTAAATGTAGGAAAGGTGAGCCTATACCTTGAGATGGAAAATATGAATGAGATAGAACCTTTTCATTGTAGAAATGGATGCAAAAAAAATATATAAGGTCTCAGAAAATCTGCAAAGAGCCCAATTAAGAAAGTGGGGGAAGATTTTCTCCTCTTCCTTGGGTTGGTTATATAGATCTGGGAAGGCCCATTGCAAACAGACATCCTTGACCTTGCAGCCTCAAAGTAAATGCGTAAGGAATTTAAAGAAACACATAAATTTTACAAGATAACCAAAACACAGCTATAATGGTTTACTGAGAAGTGTGGAAAAGTACAGATATGTTGTCATTTTATTTCAGAGAAATTCTGACCTAAGCCTGAAGGAAGTTGCTTGCTATCAAAATAAAATACATTTATTGTAACTTAAAAGATAAGGTTCACATCTTTTGAACTTGGCGTAAGCCGCACCTGGGGCATTAGCACCTGGGACAAGGAGACCTTTAGTTCTAACTTGTTAACTGTAAAGGTCCCAGATTTCACCATATATTTTTTTGTTGTTAATTGGGAGGTTGAACATTGGAACAATGTTTGGAACAACAACAACAACAACAACAAAAACCCACACAATGATAATAAGTTACAAATGCATTTTGACAAAGACTTATTAACTATTTTATTAAAGCTTATACAGCTAATAGATGCAGAAACTGGAAATCCACATGATTTTATACCCTGTGTTCTTTACTCTAAACCTTGCTGCTACGAAGCAATTCTATTATGTGATCCTAACCAGAAGGAAACAGCATATTCTCCTCAGTGGGAAACGGATAAAGAGAATCATGTCAGCCTCAGTGAAATGGTAAATGAAGTCATACACATATGTTGTAGCATAATTTACTGACATTACTCTTTCCCTTTTACTCCTACTAATAAAATTAATAAGGTTGCTAGACTATGTGTGCCTCTTAGCCTCTAGGTAAAATTTAAAGCTACAAAAATGGAACTGTAGAGAATCCCTCTTTCTGCCATTATGCATATCCAAGCTGAAGAAATGTTGCTTGGTGTTTCAAAAGGGAAGAAGGGCAAGATGAGGGACTTTAAAGATAGATAAAAGAATAGTGGAAGGGAGAGGAGCTTCTCTAAGTCTCCAGAGGGATTTGAGGTACACAGATTCTCCAAGATAATAAGAAATATGACTTATTCTTTCAAAATGTTCAAGAATATAGCTAGCTATACAGAGAAATTTGAAAACCACAGAACCATTTGAACTTCAAAAAAGTCCCATGGACTTAGTTCATAAGCATCTCAGTAGGAAGGTATGTGGGACAATGTAGAACAGTGGGATGCTTTCCTAAGTGAAATGAAATGCTTGGAGAAGGGACAAAAATATGAATAGAGGGGCACCTGGGTGGCGCAGTCATTAAGCGTCTGCCTTTGGCTCAGGGCGTGATCCCAGCGTTCTGGGATCGAGCCCCACATCAGGCTCCTCCGATAGGAGCCTGCTTCTTCCTCTCCCACTCCCCCTGCTTGTGTTCCCTCTCTCACTTCTCACTGGCTGTCTCTATCTCTGTCAAATAAATAAATTAAAAAAGAAAAAAAAAGATATTTAAAAATATGAATAGAGAGGGAACTCCAAAAATGACTAGATTTTGTTTTCTGCCAGACCGCTGGGATGAAAACTCAATATTCAACATGATTTTACTGAAAAAACGTTTATAAATGATAAGTCCTTCATACCTTCTTTGGTGGAATAAGAATCATATAGGCTTGCCATGGTTAAAAACAAACTATTTGTATCCCAGGTTGTATAATTCAAAAAACAAACCAAACACATCGAAAAGACCAAGCCTGAAAGTAGGAAATGTTTTGTCCTGGCTCTTTAAACTGTTGAGAGATATTGCATCTGTTATATAATCATTTTCCACTATAGGTCCCCATTTGTAAAGTGAGAGATTTTAAATAGGATATCAATATAGTTATTCTAATATAACATGCAATAAATAGAATAACCATATAATTTATCATGTAAACAGAAATATTTGAAAGTAAGGAGAGTGCTAAAACAATTAAAATTATGTAACTTAAAATGCTTATTACCTGATGGATTGCTTTAATATAATTGGTAGATCTATAAATACTTTGTTTGAACTTCTTTCATCTCTGTATATTAGAGAAAAAAAATCCTTGTGTCGATTATTAAATATCTGAATATTACAAATAATATTCACATACAGTAATCTGTTTTCTAGCCATAGCTCTAAAATTCAATGTGACTAAAAAATAAATAAATAAATAATAAAATTCAATGCCACTGATTTTATTATTTTATTTTATTTTTTGAAGAATATGTGTTTTTAAATATGTATTTATTTTAATTTTTCTGTACAATTGCCTGCAATTTTCTCTGAAATTTTATTTTAGGGTTAATACAACTAATATTATTTACATCTTCAATTAACTTTATTCTGTGAACCATATTTTCTTTTTAAAAAATGTTTAAAGTGTAGTTGACATATGAACTATAATATTTTAAACTGAGAAAATATTGATCCTAGGGTATCTAGGAAATTAAGAGAAAATTCTGCAAAATGGATTATATTTTAAATTCTATGTCTTATATTGAAATCTATAAATACTTAAGGTTAAAGCTGAATTCATAGGTACATTTTTCCCCCTCAAGTCCCAGTACCTCCCAGTTGGCATATATTTTTAGAAGAAACAAAATGCTTCATATGTTTATGATTTTTTGAATATTTAACTGAGTTTAGATGTTTCAAAATTATCAACCTGTGAAGTTTATTTCCATTCTGGTACAGAATATAAATTTTTCCAATTACAAATTGGAGATCCATCAAAAATTTCTTCCATAGGTTGAACTATTCCAAAAACAGATATAGAATTTTAAAATTATAATATGTGCCTCATTTGTGCCCTAATTGTTTAATTTGTAACATTCCTCTCTTGCTTTTATAGAGATAAATGTCGATACCCTCTCAGTTACAAGTGTCTTCTTAGTAATTACTATTTGACAAAGGCATTGAAAACTGAAGTTTTTGGTCCTCCATTCATTGAAAACTTGATTAAAATTTTGATTTAAAAATTGATTAAAAACTTGTTTAAAAGGTTGAGAACAAAATACAAATTTAAAAAACCCATTAGCAAAAATTCAATGTAATTTAAATCGTTGAATTTGATTTACAAAACTACTTTAAAGGCATAAACATTTGGGGTTTTTTTTCTGCCAGTGTACTTTAATTTTTTAATTTTTTTAATTTTTAACATTTTTTAAAATTTAAATTCAATTAATTAACATATAGTGTTTTATCAGTTTCAGAGGTGGAATTTAGTGATTCATCAGTTGCATATAACACCCAGTGCTCATTCCATCAAGTGCCCTCCTTAATGACCATCACCCAGTCACCCCATCCTCCAACCCCTTCCCCCCCAGCATGCCTCAGTTTGTTTCCTACAGTTAAGAGTCTCTTATGGTTTGTCTCCCTCTATTTTCATCTTATTTTTCCTTCCCTTCCCCTATATTCATCTGTTTTGTTTCTTACTTCCACATATGAGTGAAATCATATGATATTTGTCTCTCTATGGCTGACTTATTTCACTTAACATAATACCCTCTAGTTCCATTCTCGTTGTCGCAAATGGCAAGATTTCATTCTTTTTGATAGCTGAGTAATATTCCATTATATATATATATATGCGCATACCACATCTTTATCCATTCATCTGTCAATGGACATCCGGGTTCTTTCCATCTTTCAGCTATTGTGGACAGTGATGCTATAAACATTGGGTGCATGTGCCCCTACAAATCATTGTTTGTATCTTTTGGATAAATATCTAGTAGTTCAATTGCTGGGTCATAGGGTCTATTTTTAACTTTTTGAGGAACCTCCATACTGTCTCCCAGAGTGGCTGCACCACTTTGCATCCCCACCAACAGTGTAAGAGGGTTCCCCTTTCTCCGCATCCTTGCCAACATCTGTCATTTCCTGACTTGTTAATTTTAGCCATTCTGACAGGCGTGAAGTGGTATCTCATTGCGGTTTTGATATGTATTTCTCTGACCCAAGTGATATGGAGCATTTTTTCATATGTCTCTTGGCCATCTGTATGTCTTCTCTAGAGAAATGTCTGTTTGTGTCTTCTGCGCATTTCTTGATTGGATTATTTGTTCTTTGGGTGCTGAGTTTGATAAGTTCTTTACAGATTTTAGATACTAGCCCTTTATCTGATAAGACATTTGCAAATATCTTCTCACATTCTGTCAATTGTCTTTTGGTTTTGTTGACTGTTTCCTTTGCTGTGCAAAAGCTTTTTATCTTGATGAAGTCCCAGTAGTTCATTTTTGCCTCCGTTTTCCCTTGCCTTTGGAGACGTATCTTGCAAGAAGTTGCTGCAGCTGAGGTCACAGAGGTGGCTGCTGTGTTCTCCTCTAGGATTTTGATGGATTCTTTTTTTTTTTTTTAAAGATTTTATTTATTTATGTGACAGAGAGACAGCCAGCGAGAGAGGGAACACAGCAGGGGAGTGGGAGAGGAAGAAGCAGGCTCCCAGTGGAGGAGCCCAATGTGGGAGTCGATCCCAGAACACCGGGATCATGCCCTGAGCCAAAGGCAGACGCTTAACGACTGCGCTACCCAGGCGCCCCTGATGGATTCTTGTCTCACATTTATGTCTTTCATCCATTTTGAGTTTATTTTTATGTATGGTGGAAGAAAGTGGTCCAGTTTCATTCTAAGAGGAAAGACCAGTGGGAAAGAGCAGCCAAAACACAACAGCAGAGTGTAAACAGCACACAATACACCAGAAACACTTGCTGATGTTGTTGTTGTTGTTTTTACTACAGTTATTGCTGAGGGTTTTTTGTTTGTTTGTTTTTTGCTTTCTTCCTTTCTTTTCTGGACACAATGACTGGAAGGAGAAATTCACCCCAAAAGAAAGATTAGGAGACAGTGCTCTCTGACATGCAGAAGAATAAAACACAAATAATAACAGGCAGTAGTGAAAGAAAGTGTTTGCTGTCATGCTGAGGCTTTTTTTTTCCTATTCAGCATCAGTTTTGTCACAAATATTTTATAGTCCAGTTATTCTATTATGTACTTATAAAAATATTTATATATTTTGACAACTTAAATTTCTACTTTGATTGTAGAATACTGTGACTTAATCATACTTAATTTTAAATTATGTGTGCACATCAACCAAATCCAAGCACATTTCTGTATCCTGGGTTCTTATTTTCCTAAGAACATTGTTTTTAATCCAAAACAATGCTCCATCAAAATTTGTATTTGCATTATCACCACTTAGGCAAATAATTTTATTTTTAAAGTTGACTTTTTATCTGAATTTATAATAATATTGACAGCCATATAACATGTTTCATGTTTGATGGAAGGGATTTGCAAATTTTTGACATTGTAACTTGAAGTTAAAAAGTCAACCTTTATTAGAAACAAATATTTTTAAAATTTCTGACGCTGATATGCAACTGTCAATGAGGATAACCCTTGAAGAGCTACCACACTACTTCTTGTATGTAAAAAATTTCAGAATAAAAAAATGAAAGAAAATTATTTAAATGATTTCTTAAACCAAAAAAATAAATCATGCTTTTGGAATGAAATGCCATTCATCTTCTATGGCTGCAAGTGTTAAAGTATAATCTTGTTTTAGTCTCCTTTAAGAACCTACTAACCTATGAAACAAATGCATAGTTTCCTTCAGCAGATTTGTGTCTTTTGGTTTTCATGTTTTAGAGAAATCAATATTGTCCCCATGGTGATGGCAAATGTCAACAAACATTTTGTTCAAGTTGTGTGTTTATCATCAGCTTTTTGAGAACCATCAATTCAGTCCCTAATTTTTCATTAAAGTTAAGTTTTTAGCTCATTGATATAAACAATTTTATTGCTAAATAAAAATTATAATACAATTATATCTTGATGAATACTCTTCTCTGTAACTCAAAGCTGGACAGCTCGGTATCTATATCCCATGCTTACTTCTCTGAATGTAACCTAAATTTCCCATTTTCCCACTGACCTCACCGATTAGTAGTCTGGAGGCTTAGTGTATTTTCCAGGCCACAGCATGAGTCATCGAAGCTCACTGGCTGATACCCTAGGTGGTCAGCAGAGGCAACATCATCATATATTCCTCACCACTGAAAGCAGGAGTTATATGTCCTTACCCATTGGTGTCACAGAGTCCCGGCATATTTCGTTTTTTCAAGAAAGCTCTTCTTGCTGTCCTTGAAAGGAAGTGTTAATAGCGGTGCTTTTGGAAAGCATCAGGTTATTGTTGGTCATCTTTCAGATTCCACTACATTTAACATCAGAAATCTGTTCATTGCGTGTGCATGTCAAAGTCTATTAAACAGAAACATAGAAGCTGCAAGTATACATGGAGGTCATATTCATCCCAGCTTATTTTGATAGAACTATTATTAAAAATATTTTATTAAAAATAAATCCAAGACCAGACTGTCTAGACAACAGGTGTAAATCAGGACTGTTCTGGCAACATGGATGTATGGTCATCTTAATCATGGATTATTGATTCATAGAGGGAGCTCATTTTCTTTTTTGACATTGCTATGGCTGTATAGAGTTAAGAGGTTAATTTTTATTTGTCGAAACTGCTAAGTTATTGGAAAGAATGCTGATGAAATTTCCTCCTGAAAAAGAGAGATAAACAACCTAATATTTCCTGGGGATTTTGATCAAAGAATATGGTTGCCTCAGCAGAGTAATAACCCTTTAATCATGATGAGAATATCAGATGACATGTACTTATTATAATGATAGTATGAGTTTTTATTACTTAGATAATGGCAATGATATAAAGATGGCTATTATAGCTGTGAATTGATTTCAAAGTCTATAATAAAAATAAGTTGGAGAATGATTTTTTGCCAATAAATCAAACTTAAAATTAGAAATAACATTATGAAAATGGCCAACACTCATGAGAATACAAGAGTAAGTGTATGAACATTAAAGTTACTGATTTTTAGCATTAACCTTAAAACTTCAAAAAAAGAAAATTGCTAATACTTTGGTCAAAATTGTGCCAAACAACTCCATAATTTCCCACCCATGCTTAATTTATGTAATTATATGGTTTATCTACACATCATATTCCCGGAAGAGTAAGATACCTTTCTAAAAGACATTGACAAGTTGGGGCAAAATAAAGAAAAAAATAGAAAAAATAAAACCAAAAATAGCATCAGAACTCAAAATTCATAAGTTTTTAAACATTGTTAGGTAGGTTTCATAAATTAACTTACAGCAGGATTCGTGGGTGTTTAGCCTGTCCAGAATATATTCCTGAAGTTGTTATGAGAGAATAAACTAACAAAGTTGTATTCATGGGGAGTAAAATGTGGATATAATTTACTCAGGTTTATCCCTCATAATAAAATCCAACACCACCAGGTCTGTTCCTTATCAGAACTTTTTGATACAAATAATACACAACTCTGTAAAGACTGATGCACTGGAAACAATTGCTTCACATTCAAACTGTTCCAAGTAGGACCTGGCAGAACTCGTGGGCATATCATTTCCTGCGAACAGATTGATTATATTATATAGAGTAGATAAAAATTCACTTAAATTAGATATACATATAATCGATGCAATGTCTAGATAGATTTATATATATAAATTAAATTTATGTATTATTATAAATTATATTTTATATATCTTATATATTTTATATTATATATAAATAATAAAATATAAAATATAAAATAAATAAAATAAAATATATTTTATATATTATATATATTATATTATAAATTATATATAAAATTATATATATAATCATATGTAAATTTAATTTATATATATTACTTATATATACCTTCGTGGCCACATGTATGCATACACACATATGCATTTATTTAAATGTATGCAGTTTTATATACATACATATATATTTTAACATATTTATATACATTTTTTAGTTCCTTACAGCAGAAGTTATAGAACTCTTTATATATGTTTAAGTGGACACTTATATATCCAGGTGTCCACATGGAAAGTATGTTCCCTTATGAGAGACTGGCAGTGTTAAGAATCACATTCAGCTTTTATTTCTGATTATAGGAACAAACACATAGCACATCCTTAATCAAATACATCCAGGTTACCTTTAGTCAAACAGACACAGTACAAACTAGTAAGATAAAGTGTCATTTTCATATTGCTAATAACATATATGAACTAGAATATGTCAAGATGGATAGTTGGCTTTCAATCTGCCAAAGAAAGGAAAACTAATCTGGCCGCTCTTCCAGGCTTCTGTTAAAATGACATGAAGGTCATTAAGTTTAGTCGATAAACCTTTATTGAGACTCCAAGCCAACCAAACGTTACAGTTAAAGCTGACCGTTAAAGTAGTATACCTTTGCTTTCCATGAGCAAATATTTGCAGACACATGACTGGGATTCCTGAAGACTGTAAATATAACTACGCTGTTGGATTTGGTTAATTCACTTATTAATTCTCCTGAAAATGGGAAAGACTACTAAAATCTATTAGCTCTTCCCTGAAAGGAGTTCCAAAAAAGCTTTAAGCTCTTCAAAATTCATATTGGAGATTCAGGTGCCTTTTGTTATCAAGTAAACATCCACTGATGTGACATGCCATTTCTAGAGGATCTATTTATATTTTATCAATGGGTTTAATTATACACTGTCCTTCAAATGAATTTCTATATCTTTTGTATTTTGGCTTTGGGATTTTTATTTGAAATTCAGTTTATAATTTTAGCTGCAATTTGCAATCCAGGTGCAGAGTAAAACTGAAGTTTCTAAACTGTCCCAAGATGGATTTTACTTTTGTATACATTTAAAATTCTTTCTACGTTTTAATGTTTAGTTTACACAAATATTATAAAAAGAAATATATATATATATACACACATATTTGAATTTAATTGTGTTTCTTATGGCATAAAAGAAGTTACATAACTCTTTTCATATTAACATAGTTATGAAGGAAAATCAACATAAGCTTAGCATCACTGAAGGGCTAGAAGACTTTATCTAACCTTTGTCAAAAGTGGGGAAGCATTTCCATGAGCTCCATAGAAACAAACAGGAAGAGCCAAATAGGGAGAAGTTAACAGAACACTAAATTCATCCTCATTATTTATCCTTGGTTTGGTGACACAAACAATTAACCCAACTAAACATTGAGCATATACTATGCCCCACTTCTGTAGGAAGTAATCAAGAATTTTGCTCAATCCTCTCACCACTGTGAAGGACATGAAGGGTTAATTTGAGGTTTGAAGGAAAAACACACTTACTGAATCAGGGTGGAGTATTCAGTCAAGCAGCTGCTTCTCCAGGTTTGCATTCCTAGCGTACTCACTTGATTGCTGTGTGAGAGAAAATTCCCAGATTAGACACTTAAGTCTGGAGAATGGTGAGTGCACACTCCTTTTGTATGTTGTAAAGAATCGTAACCGTCCAGAGAAGGGATCAGCAAACGGCAGTCTCTGGGCCAAACATGACCTGCTATCTGTCAAGTCAGAAGGTCAAGCAAATCCTAAGGTTGGCTTGTCACACTTCCAAAAATTCAATTGATAAGAAAACAAGAACCCAAAACAATTTAGACAATTTATTTTAACAATTTTAATTACATTGGTTCTCCTTTCCCACCTAGGTTTCAGTGCCAACCTTATGGATGCTGCACACATAGGTTGGTGTTTTAGACAAGAACACTGAGCTTAGAATTCTCCTAATCTTAGAAGGAAACTGCTAGCAAACCTGTCCGACCTTTACCTCAGACCTTATTACTTTACTCTAGAATGCGGTTGAATGTCTCTAAGAGTCAGGTGGAAGTTTGTACTATGCTTATCACCGACATGTATAGGCAGATCTCCCAACGAGGAGGAATGCTTTACTCTTCTAAAATGTCTTTGGACTCTGTATCTTAGAGAGATGTTATGCAAACATTCTTGCAGCGCCCTTTTGTCAGAAGACATGAAGAAACCAGAATCACAGAGAACTGTCTCCTAACATCATATTTTTTTGTAAATAAAGTTTTATTAGAATAGCTATGCTCATTTGTTTACCTATTGTCTACAGCTGCTTTGTACTGCCGCAATAGAGTTAGGACTTGTGACAGACACCATATGGCCTGCAAAGTCTAAAATAGCTGTTATCTGGGTCTTCATAGAATAAGCTTGCAGACCTCTGCCTTGGACAATCTGATGGTGTCCTATTCTGGATGGTCAAAAAGTAGACAGAAAGTCAACAACAACAGCAACAAAAAAATTAAGAACAGTACAAAATATACAGAAGTTTCAAAAGATAAAGCAATAGACTGGATGACAGAGAAGAGAGTTGACTTATAGGGAATAGTCAGTCATGCCTCATAAGTGCCTGACTATTGATTTCAGCTCAGATCGTGATCTTAGGGTTTTGGGATTGAGTCCCTGTCAGACTCCGTGCACAGTGCACAGTCTGCTTAGGTTTCTCTCTCCCTCTCCTTCTGTCCATCCCTGCCTCTCAAATAAATAAACAAATCTAAAGAAGAAAAAAAAAAAGAGCGTACTTGTTGTGATGAGTACTGGGTGTTATATGTAAGTTGATGAGTCACTAATTCTACTACTGAAACTAGTATTACACTATACATTAACCAACTAGAATTTGAATAAAAACTGAAAAAGAAAAAAGAAAGAAAAGGCTGACAAAGTAATTATGATAAAACAACTTCAGGATATAACTTGATAACTTTTTTAAAAAAATCAAACATAAAAGATTTAAACACTCAATTATACAGGAACAGAAATTATTGGTAGATTCTCCTCTATGTTTTAAATAGGTGGAGAATTTTGAAGAAAATAAAATATGAGCCTAGAATGCTCAAATCATGCGTTTCTTCATAGGTAAATGCAACAAAAATAATTCCAAGTGTATAATAGCTCAGAAAAAAAAAGTACATGTGAAAAAATTCTTTGTAAACTTGTTCTAAGATATAACTCAGTTACCTGGACAATAAGCCAAAGTTTAGAGCCAAGAATAAGTGACTCAGCATGTAAACTGATGGACAGTTTCATACACAGTGTTCTTTTAAAACGTAGATTCTAAACAATATGATATCGTTCAAGCCAATGCTAAGAATCTTGATGATTGCTTTCCATGTTTTATGTATCTTATGTTGACAGTCAATAGATGAGCACAGCAGAGCAAGGGCTCAGCCATTTCTGCCCAATGTGGAACTTCTCTGCCAAAAGTCTCTGTTTCACAGCTCTGTGCTGGTTGATTAAGATTTTGTCAGATCATCATCGTAGTCTGAGGCTTCTCATGCCCAATCCTGCTTCTTCTACTTTTCATCTCTCACTGGAATTATCCCCAGTAAATCTTAAACTACTTACTCTATTTGCATCTGATTCCTGAAAGACCCAAGTGATAACTATATTCATATAGTTATAATAACTATAATTAGAACAATAACTATAATTAATTGAAACACTGGAAATATTTTCAATCAATGAGTCTATAATGTCACACACAGCCAGTTGTCTTTGGTCTCCTTCAGTGGATACCAAAGTAATAATGTTCTGGAGTAGTAAAGTTTTAAAAATGGTAAAGGGAGTGGGGGAAACCAAACCTATTTTCTTGACTTTCTGATGTTAAATCTACATTAGTTCTAGCAAGTAGTTCAAGAGAGGAAGTCACTCCGTTATAGATAAATGGAAATACAGCCCTAAATAGAAATAGTCTAGGTAATAACTGAAAAATAAGTGATAAATTAGGACATTACCATTTTTAAATGTCTATTTAAATAAATGTATCTAAACTAATCATCAATGGCTGCTAACAGCACGAAAGGTATGGCTAGACTTTACAAGCCCGCTAATGGAAATACATAAAACCACCAATGAAGGATTCCTGCCATAAAATCAAGCCTGTATCTAATTAAGCCTCTAAATACTAATTTATAAGATACATAGGAGAGATAAAAATATGTGAAATGTCATCAGGAATGCAATCAGCAGTATGCAATCCATGGTAAACTTCAGAACAAATGAGCTAATTTATTCAAGAAATAAATTGCTGAGAGAGAGAGAGAACCTATATGTTTAAAGGGAACTAAGATAACTATCAACAACTTTCACTCTATGGAGCTTATTTGGATCCTGATTCAAAGTAAAAGTGCAAAACATACGAGACAATAAGGGAAAGGTAAACACTGCATATTAAGGATACTATTGTTAAATACTTTTAGGTATTTAGATAATGACTTTATGCTTATATACACATACAGTTTTAAGGAAACTATTTTTAGAGAAATATACTGAAATATGTGTGTATAAAATTATATTATATCTTTGATTGTTTCAGAATAATCTGGAGGTTTGACTACAGATAAAAGAAAAATATGATTGCCTGCGTGTTGCTCATTACTGAAGTTAGGTAAAAGGTACAAAAGACTTCATTATACTACCCTGTGTTCATTAGTTTACATTTTAAACAAATTCTTTTAAGAATTTAACAATTTAAAAAAAGACAGGTTTTTGTTTTGTTTTGTTTTTTTGAAGAGATAATGAATCCTATGTATTTGAGCAGTGACTTTAGTCTTATTAACTAACCAAAGAATAGTGGAATAGTGACATCATAATAATATAAATACTGGTCCAGTGCATATGACAGCCTCTCAGTATTTGAATCTGTTAGCCAGCCTCTATTTTTGTCAAATCACAAGCTTTAGGAAGCACCAATCGGCTGAATCTTCTGAGAAGGGGAACATTACTTTTAACAACATGTTCATTAATTAATCAGTCTAATATCCTGGACTCAATTCCATGACCTTGGCTTCACACAAATCATCTTGAAACAAACTTCTCCAATCCTTTACCTCCTCACCCACGGTGTTAGGGAAACAAAAGCATTTGATAAATTACAGAGCTAACAACACAAAAAATATTGTAAAAGTCCTAACTGATCTCATCAATATTTTTTCTAAAGAATCCAATTGCACATTTCTTCCTGTTTTTGTTTACTTGCTTTTGTTTTGAAGACTTCATTTTTTAGAGGAGTTTCATATTCACAGCAAAATAAAAAAGAAGGTACATAGATTTCTCATATACCGTCTGCACCCACACCCTCATAGTCTCCCTCATCATCAATATCTCTCACCAAAGTGGTACATTTGTTACAATTGATGAACCTGCATTGACACATAATAATCACTCAACGTCCGTAGTTTATATGAGGGTTCACTCTTGATGCTGTACATTCTATTGATTTGGACACATACGTACTGGTATGTATTCACTATTATAGTACCATCCAGAATGGTTCCACTGCCCTAAAAATGCTGTTTTTCACCAGTTCATCTCTACCAGCTCTGCTCCTCCCACCAACCTGTGGAAGCCACAGATATTTTTACTGTCTCCATCATTTTGTCTTCTCCAGAATGTCATATAGTTGAAATCATACGGTATGTAGTCTTTTCATATCAACTTCTTTCATTTAGTAATATCCATTTAATATTTCTCCATATCTTTTCATGGCTTATAGCTCATTTCTTTTTAGTGTTGAAAACTATTTGATTATCTGGATGTGCCATAGTTTAATTTCCATCCACCCACCACAGGCAATTGTGAATAAAGCAGCTGAAAACATCCATGTACAAGTTTTTCTGTGGGCATAAGTTTTCAGCTCCTTTGGGTAAATACCAAAGAGTGCAATTGCTGGATCCTCCCTTTATTTAAATTTTAAATTATTTAAATTTATTTGCATAACTTTCTTTTAAAAATATTTTATTTATTTATTTGACAGAGAGAGAGAGAAAGAGAGAGCACAAGCAGGCAGAGGGAGGGGAAAAGCAGACCCCCAGCTGAGCAGAGAGCCCAATGCAGGACTTGATCCCAGGACCCTGGGATCATGACCCAAGATGAAGGCAGATGCTCAACCGACTGAGCCACCCAGGTGCCCCATAACTCTTTCTTTAAGAGAGGGTAGTAGGTATAAAAAGCTGAAGAGAGATGCGTGGTATGAAATAAAATATCTTCCTGATATGATTCAACTAATTCAATTTTAATCTGCACTGAACAAAATTGACAAATGCATTGTTATAAAGAAACTCTAATATCTAAATTCAAAACTCGCCAACACATAATTCCAAACATATGACAGAGACATCCCCAGGCATTTGCAGTCTCAAAGAAAAAAAATTCTAATCCAAATAAATCAGTTTGAAAAGACTATGTGGGAAGATTTTTTGGATTTATGATTTTTCTGTTGTTACTTCCTTATTTTTGATGTGTTACTGATCTATTTCCACACTACCATGCCAGAAGGCAAAACACTCATAATTAGTTTTGTTTAGTGATACACAGCCAACTTCACTTGACCTTCAAACTATAAAACTTAACTAAATTAAATCATTGTTGCTAGATATGAAAATGTAGATTTGGAATGCTGTGAGATACTTACACTCATTTTTCATAATAAATATCCAAGATATTGTTTTAACAAGTGTATATGATAATCCCAGTATAGAACTTTTAATTTTTTGAGCATGGAATTATACTGTATGGAAAGCCCAGCTTGCCCTTATTCATGTGGCAAGATCTTTTTTTTTTTTTAAAGATTTTATTTATTTATATGACAGAGAGAGACAGCCAGCAAGAGAGGGAACACAAGCAGGGGGAGTGGGAGAAGAAGAAGCAGGCTCCTATCGGAGGAGCCTGATGTGGGACTCGATCCCAGAATGCTGGGATCACGCCCTGAGCCGAAGGCAGACGCTTAACGAGTTCGCCACCCAGGCGCCCCTCATGTGGCAAAATCTTAATGATTTAACATAACAGCTTGGTCAATCTCTCTTTTTATTTTTTTAATCATCTTGGGAAAATTAATCACTTTTCCTCTTCTTACTTTGAAATTTAATGACATTCTTCCTGAAGTATATATTGCATTATTCTATGGCTGTTTTATTATCAGTGTTTGAAGGTGTTAAGGGTAGAATGACATATAGTAAGTGGCCAGTAGGATTTATTGAAATAATGAGTAAAAAATGTGCTATCAATCTATTCACAATTTTTACAATTCAGAGGATGCAAATAAATCACAATTTACTACTTTCCTTTTTTTAATTTTTTAATTTTTATTTTTTTTACTACTTTCCTTTTTTAATTGGTAACTTATAACATTGCAATAATAGTTAGCATTTTAAATAAAACATTGTCAACTAAGTTTAAAATTTTTGTATTATCATTTTTATATATGATTATGTGGAGTAAACTTAAGGAATAAACCCTCATTTTCTAAAAGATCAGGATCAGATAATGGAACATATATACTTAAGAAACTGATAGCATTTAAATATGTAGAAAATCCTCCAAATTTTTGAAAAGTATGTAATACTCTTATTTTATTTTATTTTTTATTATGTTCAATTAACCAACATATAGTACATCATTAGTTTTTGATGTAGTGTTCAATGATTCATTAGTAGCATATAACATCCAGAGCTCATCACCATACGTGCCCTCCTTAACATCCATTGTAGTACTCTTAAATAAGGTACAGATTGTGGAAGAAATTAAAAAGAAAAAATGTTTTGAACTATGTATTGAAAATGTATCACATGCATTAGGTCTACCTAGAGGAGGTCTTAGGATAAAATTTCTAACTTCTAAAATGGTGTTAGAGTTCTGACCATCAGTTGAAATTTTACCTTAGTAGAATTAAAGCAGACAGAAGAAAGGAGATATTGTTCAGATAAGCCACTTCTTTTTTTAAATTTTTAAGCCACCTTTTAAAGAAGCCTTTGCCAAATACTACTTCCACTGGTAACTGCTTTACTTCCAGGTTGCAATGTGACTTGCTAAAAACTAGGGTTTTGTCACTAAGGAGGAAGAAGACAGTGTTTGGGTAGGCAACCAGTTGTCTGCCAAATTTTCAACATCAGGGAGAACAAAATATTGCGTAATAACGAAGATACAACCATAATGTATAATATGGTTTATATGTGACAACTTTTTATGTGACAATTTTTGCATAGTCATTCATGCAAATGCTGAATTTTCATTTAAATATAGTTATAGTACAAATATTTTGGTTACATTCAGATGGAGCAGAAAGGGTAGAGTAAGAGAGTCCAATGCTCCACTGAAATATTAAGTAGCGGGAAAATCATGTAGAGTGGAGCACGTATTGGAGGGTAGAGAGGTGTCTGTTTTTTAAGACTGATAATATTATTTTATATGCAAATTATGTGCATGCAATTATTTTTATAATATAAATTAATTAAGATTATGGTCAACTAGAAACTCCAAATAATATTAAAGTGTGAATATCTTGTACTCTCTCCCCTCCAATACTTAAACCTAAAAAAAAAAAAAAACAACAACAATACAACAGCCTATGGATAACCAGAAAAAGGAAAAAGTCAATACTGTGCAATGCATTAGGAAATTGGAGGCAATGAGGAAAATGTAAAGAGAAATTTCTAACATTACAAGTGATTTTATTCTTACAACAGTGAGTTATCTATATGCACTTGGACATTTACTATGGAAAAACAGAAAATCACAAAGTTTAGAGAAAGGACTTTTGCTTTTAGTCATAAATGTTGTCTGAAACATGACTTGTCTTCTCAAAAAACAACTGAAAAACTGAAGAAAATATATGGAAAAGTCTGTTTGCAGAAATTAGCCAACAGCCAGTGCAACACTGTGTGTGATTCCTGAATGAAGTAAAACAAACGAAGCGAACCCTGCAATTGCTCTTGTTTTCTGCTGGAGACACCTTGTAGACTTCAGTTTAGACTGAGAAGCAAAATCTAGCGTGAGGGTTTTCATTGAAGATACAGAGTTTGGACCATGGAGAGGTCCAGGCTGCTGTACTTAATGGGATTGAGTAAAAAAGAAGAGGGAGCTATCTCCAGGAGTCTGTATGGGGTACCCAGGAGTCTTTGGTGGTCTAAACAAAATTCATGAAATTCTGACAATTTACCTAAAGAAAATCAGAGAGATATCAAGATGCAGAAATTAACAGTACCAATATTATCATGAGATCATTACCAAAGAATTTATATCTTATATGAACATCACAAGAAGATGTAAGTTTAAAAATATTGATGATATGGGACAAATTCCTGGAAAATGCAACTAACAAAACAAACACAAGAAATGGGTGAAAATCTAAATAACACTATATCCATTTTAAAAACTGAAGAGTTGTAAAAAATCTATCAAAGAAAACTCTTGTCAAAGTGTCTTGAATTATTCCAAACATTTAAGGAAGAAATAGCACCTACCTTACATAAATTATTTAAAAGAAATAATAGAAGGAGACACAATTTATCAATTAACCTCGTAAGACCAGAAAAACTTCAGTAGCAAAAATCAACAAGGACATTGCAAAAAAAGGGAAATACATACCAATCTTTCTCATTACTATCGATACAAAAAATTTGAAAAATGAAGAAATTAAATTCTAACTCTGTGATATTTTAAAGGATTAACAGATGAAGTCCAAGCAGGCATAATTCCAGAAATAAAGTTTTGGTGTAATAATTGAAACTTGGCAATGTAATTCCCTTCATTAACACCATAAAAATATCTCAAAAGATTCAGAAGGCAATTGATAAACTTCAGCATGGATGAAATAAAAAAAAAAAAAAACTTTTAGCAATCAGGAACAGAAATGCTCTTCCTAAATCATGAAGTACCTAAAAACAGTCTAGAAAAACATCATTCTTAATAATGGGGAATTGAAAGTTTCCTTAGAGATCCAGCAGGAGTCAGAGAAGCCTACCATAATCATGTCTATTTATCATTGTATTAGTAGTCCTAGCCTATGAAGTCAAGAAAAAGAAATAAAAGTTAATAGTATTGCAACAGAAAAAATAAAACTGCCATTATTTACAAACATTATTTTGTACATAAGGAATAAAATAATCTTAAAAATTGATGAAATTAATAAGAATACAGGAAGAATACTTAAAACCAAGGTCAGCATAAATTAATTTTATCTTTTTTATATTTGGGGCACCTGGGTGGCACAGCGGTTATCTTTTTTATCTTTAAAAAAATATTTGAATAAACCTAAATGGGCCTCTGCAAGATCTCTATACAGAAAACCACATAGCATTATTTTTAAAAAGATTAAATGAGGTATATATCATCTTCATAGACTGATGCCCTAAAAACAGCAATTACTTTCCAATTGGACTACAAATTCTATGCAATGACAATAAAAATCCATTATTTTTTTAAAAGACTTATTTATTTGAGAGAGCGAGAGAGCCAGAGTGAGAGGGGCAGAGGAAGAGGAAGAGAGAATCTCCAGCAGATTCACACTGAGCACAGAGCCTGACATGGGGCTTGATCTCAGGACTCTGAAATCAGGACCTGAACCAAAACCAACAGTCAGATGCCCAACAGACTATGCCACCCAGGCACCCCAGACTCCATCATTTTTTAAAATGAAAATTGACAAGCTGATTCTGAAATTATACATAAAAGCAGAGGGTAAAAAACAGGCTAGGCAATCTGAAGAACAACTTCGAATGATCTATATGAACAAATATTAACATATTATAAAATTATGATAAATAAGCCAGAGTTATACTAGTGAAAGTTGAGAAAAATAAACCAATATAACAGAACCTATTCCAAAAACAGGTCCACATACATCACTTAATTTTATAAGAGGGCTAATCCTGCAGTGAAGTTGGAGAGAAAAGCAGTACTTTTAAAAAACTGTACTGGATCAATCAAATATTCATATGGGGGAAAAAAGTATCTTGACTTCACCTACATTACTTTAGGTCCAGCCATCAATTCTTGATGGATTTTATATAAAGCTTTTAAAGGAAAAGCTAGATAATCATCTTTGTGTTCTATGTGCTCCTGGAATCCACAACAATTTATTAAACAGAATGTAAAAGGCACCAAGTGTAGAAGGAAAGATAAATATATTGAACTATCTGAAAATTAGGAACTGTTCTTCGAAAGACACCCTTAAAAGAATGAAAAGACAAGCCTCAAGATGGAAGATATCTAAAATGCCAATATCTGACAAAGGACCCATTCCAGAATACATAAAGAACACCTAACAGCCACTAAGAGAGAGTCTGCCCAAGAAAAATGGGCAACTAACTTCTTAAACGGATACTTTACAATAGAGGATATCTCAGATAGCTAATGAGCATGTTAAAAGATGCTTAATCTCATTAGCTACCAGGGAAATGTAAATTAAAACCACATCGGTATACCGACAGGGCCAGTTTGGCAGTGATGTGGAACATCTGGAATCTTCAGACCTTACTGACTGTAGAACAAATTACACAACTTTTTTTTGCCACTATCTAACATCGTAGAACATAGTTATGACTATGACCCTGCAATTCCACTCCTAGACATATATGTCAAAGAAATTCATGTATATATGCACCAAAATATATGTACAAAAAATTCACAAAAGCATACCCATAAGTGGAATTAATCTAGATATCTGTCTACAGTCAGATGGATAAATGCATTGGCATACGTTCATACAGCTATTTCTATAAAAAAAATGAGAACAAATGAATGGTTCCTATATTGACCAGATGGATGGATTTACAGGCATAAGGCTGAGAGAAAGAAGCCATATGCAAAAGTGTGCAAACTGAATGATACCCTTTATATATAAATTCCAAAACAAAACCAAATTTTGGTGTTAAAAGTCAGAAGAGTGGGCGCCTGGGCGGCACAGCGGTTAAGCGTCTGCCTTCGGCTCAGGGCGTGATCCCAGGGTTGTGGGATCGAGCCCCACATCAGGCTCCTCTGCTAGGAGCCTGCTTCTTCCTCTCCCACTCCCCCTGCTTGTGTTCCCTCTCTCGCTGGCTGTCTCTCTGTCGAATAAATAAATAAAATCTTTAAAAAAAAAAAAGTCAGAAGAGTGCTTACTCTGGGTGAAGGAGTTTAATGACCCAACAGAATAAATGAAGTAGGCTTCTAGGGAGTTTTTAGTGTTCTAATTATGTATTACATATATGTATGTTTATATATTATTTTTATCCAGCTCTTAAAAACATTTCCTTTAGGATTATTTGCCTAAATAACTTACCTGATAATAAAAGGAATTGGAAGTTTATGGACCATTATGAAATTTGATGTGAAAGAAAGGATTAGAATCACCTTCTCCAGTTACCTGTCCAGTGATTTTCACTATTACTCTGATCTAATGAGACAGGCTTTGAAATGAAATTATTCTGATCTAATGAGACAGCATACCCATTCTCATCATCTTTCATCTTACCTTCACCCACACGAGCATGCCCATTAGAAATGTGTTCCGGGGGCCCCTGGATGGCTCAGTGAGTTAAGCAGCTGACTCTTGGTTTCCGCTCAGGTCATGGTCTTGGTGTTCTGGGATCTAGCCCCATGTAGGACTTCCCGTGCAGGGTGGAGTCTGCTTCTCTCTTTCTCCCTCTCCCTCTGCTCCTCCTGCATTCTCTCTCTCTCCACCCCTCTTCTAAAATAAAATAAATCAGGAAGGAAGGAAGGAAGGAAGGAAGGGAGGGAGGGAGGGAGGGAGGAAGGAAGGAAGGAAGGAAGGAAGGAAGGAAGGAAGGAAGGAAGGAAGGAAGAAAGGAAGGAAAGAAAAAAGAAAAAAGAAAAGAAAAAAGGAAAGAAAATAAGAAAGATGGTTAAGATTGGGTTACACACACATAAACACACAGAAATGTGGTAGATATTTTATTTAGAGTTTGGTGATAAGACTTCAGATTTTCTCAAATAAAAAAACAAATTTTGAAAGGCAATGGAAGGCCAAGAAAAGCTCAAGAAAAATGTGCTTTCGAGTCAGTGAGATATTAGTGTTTTTAAGACTCCTAAATGAGACCGCTAGTCAAGAATCTCTCATGAAGTACAAATATCAGAAAAGTTTCAAAATTGATTACTGTACATAATACGTGATGTTAGAATTGGGTTTTTCTATTACAAATATATCATTTACTAAAAGTGGTAATGAATCTTTATGATATATAGAATTTTTAATATTTTTGATGTTCTATTATATATGACTGCAGTGACTTTCTCATTTTCCTATTGGTCAATGCAGTGTGAATCTATTAAGTATTCACAAATTATGTATGTCAATTTGAGGACAAGAAGAGTTCAATCTGCTTTTATGTAATATGACCATTTTATCTCAATAAAGTTTGACAATATGATGCTAAGTAAATCCTCTGGCCAAGATAAAATCAGGTTGTCCTTTCCCTAATTTAGATAAGGATCCTTGTGGAATGACATTGAGGACAGGCATATTTTAATCTTGGGGCAAGGAACCTCGATTACACTGAAAGTAAATTTTAACTTTTCTAAATAGATTTATTAATGTGTAAGTTATATACAATAAATTTCACATATTTAAAGTGCACAGCTTTATAAATTTGACATGTGTATCCACCCAAGATAATGAACAGAAACAACACTCGAAAAAGTTTTCCTGTGCCTGGTAATTCTTTCCCCACATCCTTTCCCTGATCCCCCAGACCCCTATCATCAGGCAACCACTGATTTGCTTCCTGTCATTATAGATTCATTTGCCTTTTCTGAAATTGTACATGTAATTAATTTGTATGAATCGAATCAAGCAGTTCATCTCTTTGTCTGGCTTCTTTTACTCACCATATTTCTTGCACGTAGTAATAGTTGTATTTATAGCAACAGTTTACTCAGCATGATTTTATTCATCATAATTATTTTAAGTGTACCAACAGCTTATTCCCATCTATTGCTAAATCTGGGCCTTAAAGCCCAAACAAGGCCAATGTTCGATTCAAGGCTTTGACTTCAGTTAAAGATGATTTGTGTAACAACTTTTGATGCTTTCTTCCTTCCGTCACAAAGTGACAAGAAATATCAATAAAATACAAGAAGCAAGAAGCTGTGAGCTAGATTTTTCCATCCTTTGCTTCTCAGCTGCCAATGTACGCTTTCCTATGGCATGGCATGCCATAGCTGAGAGCAAAGTTTGCAAAATTCCAGTGGACTACAGTTGAAGGGTATTCTACCCCGAGGCATTGTACATATTGCTGGATGAGCAGATCCACGGAGGCGCACTGCTTGTGCCCCAAACCCTTCTCTACCACAGAATACTCACGTGATCTTAAAAAAAAAAAAAAAAAAGTGCCCCGGGGCCTTGGGTGACTCGGTTGAGCATCGGCCTTTGGCTCAGGTCATGATCTGCGAGTCCTGGGATCGAGTCCCACATCGGGCTCCTTGCTCAATGGGAGTCTGCTTCTCCCTCTGCCTCCCCTGTTCATTCTCTGTCACTTTCTCTCTCTCAAATTAATAAATACAATCTTTAAAAAATTTTTTAAAAAGTGCCCTATAAAGTGTTTCTGTTTCCTCATCTGTCCTGTAGGGCTAATCATAGTACCTACCGCATTTTTATGAAGACAAAATGAGTCAGTGTCTGTAGAGCAGTTAGAGCAGGCCTGATACATAGCACCATGCAGGTCAGCTGTCTTCGCGGGCGGTTGTAGCTGTGAAGCTGTTGTTGGCGGTTTTCACAGGTGATACGTATTCCTGCCCCACATCAATGTTGATGAAGCAGAAACGGGCTTTCAGCTTGGCAATGGAAGGATACCTGTTATGCACTGAATGTTTATATGCCCCTCACATTCATGTGTTGAAATTCTACCCCACAAGGTGATGGGATTTGAGGTGGGGCTTTTGGGAGGTGATTAGGTCATGAGTGGGGGGAGTCCTCATGAATGGGATTAGGGACCCTATAAAAAGAGAGCTCTCTCACCCCTTCTGCCATGTGAGGACACAGCGAGAAGTCAGCTGTCTGTGAAAGAGAAGGAGGGTCTCACCAGACACTGAATCTGCTGATGGCTTCATCTTGGACTTCTGAGCTGTGAGAAATAATTGTTAATTAAACCACCCAGTCTGATATTTTTGCTGTAGCAGCCCAAGTGGACTAAGACAAAATGTTCAAGAGGTTTGAGATTACAAAGAAGAGAGTGTTTTTGGAAAAGTGTGTGTGCTGGAGTGAGACAAGTCACACACACAAGGCTACCTTGAAATTTGTGAATGATTCTGAATATAGACGGTAGACCTTTCTTTCTTATTCATGCGTACACTCAATTTTTTTTTCTATGTGCCCCCTATATACGACAGATACTATTCTAGATGGTGAGGATAGAGCAGTTGACAAAATAAAATCCTTGCTTTCATCAAGTTTATATTGTAGAGAAGAGATCTATAGGAAATAAATGAGAAAAATGTTACAGAGTCTATCAGAATATGATAAACGTTAAGTATCATGGGAAAAATAAAGCAGGGTGTAGTGGATCTGGTGAACTAATGATAGAGGGGGTTGCTATTTTATAGCGTGATTGGGCAAAACTTAATTCACTTTGTAGGGCTTTATATACCAATGATGAAAGAGCCATATCACTATCTGGAAAAGGACATTTTAGGTAGAGAGATTATAAGGGCAAAGGTCCTGATGTGGGATCAAGTTCCATGACCACAAAGGAGACTGGGCCAAAGCAGAGTGAGGGAGATGGAAAGAGACAGAAGAGGTGGGAGGTGGGGGAGACAGGATTTGAGAACATGAAAGGTTAGTTCAGGATGTGGTAAGTTTCTGGCTTTTATTTTGAGTAGGAAGTTTTTGGAGTCTTTTAAGAAGAGGAATGGCGTGGTCAGACTTATATGAATAAACAGCTGTAGGGAATCAAAGGTAGAGGAAGAAGAGTCATTTAGAAAAGCCTTGCAGTAATCCAGCTAACCTTAGCAGGAGTTTCCTAATAGGCAAAAATTGCAGAGTGCTTTGTTATTGTGAAATCATGGAGGCAGGACAATGGAGAGATGATGGAGTGGCACAGCCAAGTGAGGGTTTGTAAAAGTAAATGAACTGTAGCATAAAATTAAAGAGAATTGTGTTTTTGTGCATATCTGATCTATTACATTCATCCCCTGTAGTGAATCTTGCCTGTCTACCTGATTTCCTACCATCTACACATCTGTTTGAGACCCTATCACCAGGAAAGTACAGGGGGGATAGGCCAAGACTCAGATCCTGCCCTCAAGGAGTTCACAGTACAGGGACAAAGTGAAACATTGACAGGTTATTACAATGTAGAACAGTGGGCACCATAAGAGTGTTATGGATAAAGTGCTTCCTTGAGTTATTCATAGACCTCTTAGTATAATCTTGACACAATCCCATAGTAGACCTCTACTAAACATATATTATTAAACATATTTAATAAAATTTGCTAGAAATCTTCTTTGATTCATCAATTTATTTAAGTAGTCAATTCACTATTTCTTAGTTGTACACACCATTTGTTCTGAGGTAGGTTATTTTTTCCAGATATTTGTCCAAGAAAATCTCAGTTTCCTTCAATTTTTTTCTGAAATCCTAAGAGACAGGAAATATATATATATATATATATATATATATAATCTGCCAAAACAGGGCACCTGGGTGACTCTGTCAGTTAAGTGACTGCCTTCAGCTCAGATCGTGATCTTGGGGTCCTGGGATCTAGCCCCTCCTTGGGCTCCCCACTCAGCAGGGAGTCTGCTTCTCCCTCTGCCCCTCCCCACCCACATTCATACTCTCTCTCTTTCAAATAAATCAATTAAATCTTAAAAAAAAAACCCTGCCATAACAGCTGTTTTTTCCTCTAATTCAATGGCGATGCCTTCACGAGTCATTTCTCCCTTTTCCTTTGTTACTCACTTGTATTTAGCATTTCAACCTAAATCCTGTGCAGAATCACAATTCCCTTTTGCAAGAAATATTTTATTCAAAATTTTATATTGTATTCAATATTTACATTGTATTCATTTTGTTTAACATCTGGAGAGATCATGTTAATATTATAGCATCAATGACCCATGATTGACCTGGTGAAGTACAGCTTCGGTTAAAGGCTCCTTTGCAATGATTTGCAGGAACCCACGGGAGTTGATGTTTGTACTAAAGCTCGACTCCACTCCGCAAGCTTCCAGAATCCCCACAGGTGTTTTCTACCCAACGTTATTCACTCCATGGACAAGACTAACAGAATTTTTGCGTGAAAATCTTAGTATACTAATATCTGTAGGGGATGTGTATTAAGAAACTAAAGCTCTTAATATTTCAGAGGTAGAATGCTGACAAGGTACAACCGTCAGGGCTCTGAAGTTTTGTTTCTGACTTGGTCCTCCCTTTCTTAGAAAATTACGAGTTATAAAAGTCATTTCCCAGAAGCTCTTTGCAAAAGTGGAAAAAAAATGAGATCTTAACAGTAAGAAGTAAAACTAAAGTCAAATATCAATTTGTGCCTTCCTTTCTGAGTCCACAGTCATTTCTTCAATTCTGTTTGCCTATCTCCCATAAGAATCTAAACTGAATTAAGGGCTTTCTCATAGAATCCCAGTGGCCCCCAATCCCTTATCCCCACATTCTCTAGTGTTAATTTCTAACTTGGACTCAAGAATCGACTGCACTAGCCATACCTGTCACAAGAATAAGAACTGTGTCGATGACATTCAGCTTTCTTCCTGCAGCACTGTGAATGTCAGGAGCAGACAGTGTGCGAGTGCTACTGTTGGGTTTTTGATCTCAACATGAGTCAATGTTAACACATTTTATGGTGGCTCTGCACAGGCCAAGAATCTGGAGAGGACCTGAGACAAATAAGCAAGCAATCAAGCAAAACAAAACAACAAAACAGGATATTGGTATTACGGTACCCCAGCAGACACAATGTTTTGTGTGAACACAAGGACAGAGAGAGCTTTACAAGAAGTCACTGCCAGTTTATTTCTACAGGGTTAGTCTCTCATGGCAAAAGATACAATGAAAGGTGAGCCTGATTCCTCCTCTTACCAGAGGCTTAGGGAAGGCCCAAAGGAGTTTGGGGAAAAGAAAAAAAAAAAAAGTAGGCTTTTGCAAATGTGCAGTCTCAACAGGTATTCACGAACAATTGTACCTGTTGGGAACGGAAGTAGTTGCAGAATTTAGTCGTGCTCAGTAGTTAACGCATCAGTGAATGAAGTGGAGAATCACCTGGATATCAATACAGCAGAAAGGAAAAAAAATTATAGATCTCATGCTGAAGCAGAGTTATCATTTCATCTGGTTTGCATAAGTAATTACTTTATTTGTATTCTCAGCCAAGTGTCTTATTAATTTGGATTAAGATGAGTTAGAGTTACTTGCTGGAAATTCTTTGACATATTTAGAATGCTAGCATTTGTGGCAATCAGAGAATGACTTAATTCCTCTGCTTCATTAGCACATTTTTAGTGATTCCTTAGACTTCGGATCCCTGAGCTATCTTAGCAGAGATTTTCACTCTTTTTAATTTAAAGCTGAAGAAACTGGGGCACTGGGAATGTAGCATACCTTTGGGTAATAAATTGAAGAACAAGAATAGTATCCAGTTTTCTTTTGAGGTCAGGGCTCTCCTCATAGTACTGTGACTCTTGCAATTATATAGCCATTATCGACTTCACAGGGGAGTTATTTCTTAGCCAGTTTGGGGAATAAATTTAAAGATATAAAAGCTATAAATCCGTTTTAGAAAATAAACCTACTATACTTCTCTGCATTATATGATGCGCCAACAGATAACGTTGTCTATCCATGCTTTTCCATCGGCTTTCAAACACAGCCTGGAATCCTCAGCACATCAGAATCCAGCCCTTGGCTTCCATCCTCTGGCTTCACCATTAATCTTACTCTCCTCACCCATCCAGACTCCAATCACACTGGATGCTCGACAATTTTAATCTCCACACTCTTCCATCTCTTCCCATTTCTTCAGTCAATTCTATACCTCCATTCTTCCCCCACATCTAAATTCTACTTATTCATGAAGCATTGTTAGGTATCTTAGCCAGAAGGACTCTTCCTGTCTTTTGAATTTCTGTAAGAATTTAGTCTTCTATGGTATATCTCTTCTATTTTGTTTGGCATGATGAATATCTATGTAAATGTTATTTCCTTTACTATATTTACATCGTACAACAACAATAGGACCTGTGTCTTTGACTAGTAATTGTCAATATTCAATAAATATTCAATAAAAACTATGGAATAAAGAACAGACATTCTGGAAGTAAAATATTCTGTAACATTATATAATATGATCCCAAATTTTAAACTTTTTTGTGATGGGAACACAATGAAACAAGTTACAGGTAAAAGAATTACTTCTTACAGCTGATTTGAAATTATTCTTTTTCTTAAAAATATGGTTAAAACTGTCAATATTACAAAATGTAGGAATACAAATACTTGATGTAAATACGTACATGTATATATGCTACATCTGAATAGTTATTTATTAAAATTCTCTATTAAAAACATCTTATTTACAAATATATTTCACAGATAACATGAGAGCAAAATCATTAGAAAACCATATGGTAGAGTGTAGAACACACTAAGCTGAGAGCTAGAAGCCCTGCCTTAATCCTGTGCTACTTACCACGTTAACCTTCTGCAATCACTTATGCCTTTAAATTTTAATTTCTTTATATGTGTAAAGCAGGTAGTATTACATATCTTGTGAATCTGATTAATGTTGTGCATGAAAACACTCAGAAAATTTAAGGCAAGATTCATACATTAATTTATTCAACAAATAAATACCAAATACATACCCACAAATATCTATGCTGGTTTTACATAAGTGAGTAAGAACATCAAAAAATTGACAGACCTATAAACAAAAACATTGTGAAAATATGCTACACTAGATGTATAAAAATATGTATATTAGGATTGCTTTTTTTAATCTCTTATGAAGATTTTTGGAGGAAACTTTGTTACCTTTTTAAGATTTTTCTCCTCAAATATTGCACTATGGTATTTTCTGAAAAATCTCAAATTTCAGCGTCCTGGATAGTTACTCTGGTGCTGAGTTCAGAAGAAAAATGATGAACTATCTTATTAATCTTATAATTATAGGTAAGTATTAATAATAATCTTATGCCCTACCACTGAGAATGGTAGAAAATTCATGAAAATTTGGGTCCACAGATCCTGGATATCTAAAATGTACCCATTTATTTAAAAATTTTTTTAATTTTTCCTTGCTCACTCTTGATAATTAACCTAGCTGAAAATATCATTCTTTATTAATATTTATTTGTACTTACACTCTAGAAGTATTCTTCTATCATTTGGTCTCTAATTTTGCTTCCAAGATTTTGGTTTTTAGGCTAGGGATTCTAGTTTTCACTTTTGAGATTGACTAAATGCTTTTGGTATCCTAAGTATACTGATATTTCTGTGTGATTTTATTTTTATTTTATTGCTTAGAACTTGCCATCCTTCTTGGTTCCAAGAATACTATTTTCTCTTAATCACTTAGTTTTTCATCCCTGTATTTCCCTAGATTTCCTTGGAATAGTTTCCAGTATCCATCTTGCAGTGTATAGACACTTTGTCTAGGTGTAATCCATCTTTTTATGTTTTTATTGCTAAATGTTTTAAATAACATTTCTAGAAATTCTGCACTATTAATTTCCCAATCTGCTTGTTCTTTTTATAGATGCATTTTTCACTTCTTATAAATGTTTTTAACCCCTTCTATCATTTATATACTTATTGTAGACATAATCATTTTATATTCTACTCACATAGGTGTTATTTTAATGAATTTCTTATCCTACTTTTATTTTATCTACTGACTCTCAGGGATGGTATACTGATTCTTTCTATGTTTTCAAATGTTTTGTTATAAGCTTATCTTTCGAATTATTTTTATTTATTTTTCTCATTGAGAAGCCCTTGTGTTTGGGTTGTAAGAGTGTCTCTTTAGAATGTTTTCATATTTGATTCATTGGGAAACCAAGCCCAAATAAAATAACTTTATGGCTTGAGATTCAAGAACAATGAAGAGGGTCTAAACTTGAAATGAAAAACTGTGCTTTTTAAAACTAGCTTAGAAGTTGTCAATAATGCATATTGTGCAACTGTGGGATATGAGTGACAGCATCAATAGCAGAATGAGATAAGGATGGTGTTAAACACTTTATACACTGCATATTTAAATTAGACACTGAGCCTTCATTAATGAGATGTGTATACGTGCATGCACGTGGTTTCATTCTGTGTGTAAGTGCATGTATATAATGGAATTTGGAAGATTTGAGAGGCTAGAGGGAGTTGATACTTCTATAATAGTGTGTGTATGACAAGCTAGAGCCTTGGACTTTTTATCCTTTATAAAAATGGAAACTCAGGTATAACTTAAATGCATAGAGAAATACATAGGAAAGTGATATGCACAAGTTAGTTACTTGATACCTGACTGTATTTTTTAGCATGGGGAAAGCATGAGGATTTTTAAAAATATTTAAACTATTTTTTAAGTGATAAGAATTAAGGCCAAAAAAAAATGTGCAAAAGAAAAAGTGAAGCTATGACTATAATTTTCCAGGCAAAAGATTCACAAAGCTGGTGGTAGTGGGGATAAATATTCGGTTATATCATCAGGAGATTTTACAGAGGTAGAACTAAGAGACATAAACCCTGGACATGAGATTATAGAAAGAAAAAGAGCTTAAAGTACTGATTTTGTTTGATTGCCAACTGTGACAAGATCAGATATAAAAGGTATTTTAGGGGAGAAAATTAGAGTTCGGCTTGAAGTTTAGAAGTTCAAAGTTTCTCTGAGAACTTTATCTGCATGGGGGACCATAACTTGCTGGAAATGTATATGAGGGAAACTTCACCATCCAGCAGATGTTAATTCTTTATAAATGGGTCACACTTCCAGGTACTACGTGAGTGGAAAATGGAAATATGAAGACTTGGGGATCACATGCAAATTTGCATGAGTTAAAGAAGAGTAGTCAACTAAGGAGACACTATCAAAAATAGAAGAGTTTGGAAAGTGTTATATACTAAAAAACAAGATAGGAGAGTTTTAAGTTATAGGGGTCTTGCTGAAAATGATGCAACATTTAGATAGATTGAGTAGGAAAAAAGAAAGAGTTAACATAAACCATTTGATTTAAGTAAGAAGATGTTTTTGATATTAACAGGAAGAGTTTCTTTGTGGGTGGAGGGAATGGTGCTCACTCACGTCCTTCGAAGCACTGAGACGCTCCAGAATTTCTAGGTATCATGGCTCTTTTGCTGCAACGCATCTGGAGCCATTGGTAGCTTGGGATTGTATTTCCACCCTAAGTAAGATTGGAAAAAACATCAACGTCCTTATCTAATGAACGTGTGGGAGGTGTGTATAAGAGATACTATTGACAGGATGGTAAAGGAAACCTTCTTAATTACAAGTTCTAGAAATGGAGGTGGCATGTAATGGCAGAAGTTATGGTTAAGATAAAAGAAAGGGTTAATGAGCACGTAAGTTAGAAAGTAACAAAGTCAAACTTGCTTCCAGGCTACAGGAAAGGAGGCAGAACATCAGGCTCTAAGACCTGCAAGGCACTAGGCTACATTAACTCGGCAAAATGCACATACCAACTACAGCTGGGCATTTTGGAGAATTGATTCAACCTAAGAAAGATCATCAAAAATAAAATTACAGATATATTTAAAATAAATCTTTCTCTTAATATACACTACACACATATGCGCAGACACATATGCTTCTTTGGGGTAGTGGTAGAAGGCCATGGTACTGAGACTTCTAGGTAAGTATCACTGACGGTCCGTTGGTCACCTGAAACGGTCGCCTTGATCTCTTTGGCACGTGACTCAGCTGTCAGTGTGCAGTTAAGTTCTCCCCAAAGTGAGGGGCAGACCCTGCAGACAGAGACCTAACCTTGCAGTGCTGAGAGAGTGCAGGCACAGCATGCCCATAATAGCCCAGAACTCTGCATTGATCTGTGAAAACTCAGGGCTTTTGTGTTTCATAAACTCTAATATATTGGTGCTAGATATGACGAGTGTATATACTGCCTCAGCTCCTCCCACCAATGACTGTAGGTTTTACACATATGTAAATTAGGTTAAAAACATGTTGGTCAGTTTAAGATGATTCTTCATCGGATGCAAACAGCTTACCGAGGCATAATTCACACACTCTGCATCAACCACATAATCCATACACACAGTCACACACACATCCCCAAACAGAGAAAAAATAATACTGGAATTAAAGGAAAGAGACAGGGTAACTGGAGGACCAAATTTCCAGAAGAACGGAATAGAAAATGAGATCTAATGTATAGATTGAGAACCAAGTTTTAGAGAAGAAGTCTTTTTTTCTAAGACTTGAAAAGTGTGGATGTTTTAAGAGTCAAGTCCAGATGAGATTGTGTGAACCCACGAGGTGTCATGTGTTCGAGTTTCTACTGTCCTGAAGAGGCAGATGTGATGTCACCACAAAGACGGGGAGAGTAAGACGGGTGGAGAGAAGGGGATTGTGAGAAGAGTAGAAAAGACTGCGGAACGAAGAACGTGAGAAAAATCTGAAGAGCAGTGAGTAAAATAATGTCCCTATGAGGTAGGAAGCTCTGAATTTGTACTGGTGTCAGTAGACATGGTAATGAGATTTTCTCTATCAAACCTTAGTAGTAGAAGGTAAAGAATTAAACTGAAAAGTTATCAGAAGCTAAAGTTCAATATCTTTATATGCAGCTGGAATTGCTTTAAGTGGATCAAATACCAGTTTCAACTGAAAAACCCAGGTTAATGCAATTTTCACTTGTTTCATGAAATATTGATTATTTTTCTAATGAGCAATGGCATTCTTTTGTGGAGTGCTCTGATCTGTTGCCTTCTCTACACATAGCAGAAAGAATAATCAGAGATTGGCTTTATGTCTAATTGTATTAATTAAAAATTTTAAACATATCAATTCATCCAGTTAATAGACACTTTTTTAAAGCTTCATTTAATTCTAAATATGCATTCTAAAATTTGTACATGATTCAGAACTATTTAAGATTAACTCTGAAGATTCATATGACTTAATAATATAATACGAAATGGAATGAGAAACTGCTTTGAGAGTAGAAGGGCATATACTCTCAAAATGATGGTAACATTTTGTCCCTATCACTTCTACATATTTCTGGATAGAAATTTGGAAAGCCTACCGACATTTAAAGTGGATGTGTACTTATATCTAGCAGTTTCATATTTAGATTTGCTTAAAGATTGATTGATCAATTGATTTAAAAGAGAGAGAGAGAAAGCACATGGAAGGAGAGGCAGAGGGAAAGGGGAAGGGAGAGAAGCAGACTCCCCGCTAAGTACAGAGCCAGCCCACAGGGGCTAATCCCAGGACCTTGGGATCATGACCTGAGCTGAAATCAAGAGTTAGACGCTTAACGGACTGAGCCACCCAGGCACCCTGAGATTTTTTTACCACAAAAATACAAAATTCACACATTTTTTGAAAATTTGTTCTTCTGTTGATTGACATCTAAGTTGTATCTAAAATTTAGCGATCATGAATAAGGTTGCAAAAACATTCCTATACTAGTTTTTTGATAGACACAGCTTTTCATTTCTGGATAATTACCAAGTAACATTGCTGGATCTAGAGTAAGTATGCAGTTGAACTTTGTAAGAAACTGCCTAATGGTTTTTCAAACTGAGTGTATGCAAGTTGTTCCGCATTCTTTTCAACACTTAGATTGATAATCTTTTTAATTTTAGTCATTGTACAGGATGTGCAGTGGAATCTCATTTTCTATTTTAATTTGCATTTTTCTATTGACCAGTGATTTGGAACACATTTTCGTGCTCTTATTTGCCATTCCTATATCTTTTTCATAAAGTTTCTGTCCAAGACTTCTGCCCGTTTGTGTTGGAGTTTTTGTTATTCTTTATTGTTGTGTCGGAGCAATTGTTATATTCCACATACAAGTGTCATTTGGATATATGTATTGTGAGTATTTCTCAGCTTGAATTTTTTTCATTTTCATAAAACTGTCTTGGTGAGAATTTCTAATTTTGATGTAATACATTTTTTTTTTGGACTGACTATTTGAAAGACTCTAACTGTCCTTCATTATAGCAATGTGCACAAAGCTGTATTACATCCATAATATAGAAAATACGCAGCTATTTAAAATGATCAGATAGCTCTGAAGTATGGACATGGAAATGTTTTCAAGACATGGGATAAGAAAAAAATAACCAAGTTGATAGACAACAGGTAGCATTTTTATGTGAAAATCTACACATCTGTATGTACACACACACACACACACACACACACACACGTTTATGTAACTATAAATGCATGAGAAATGGCCTTCCAGGACACACATTAAGTTGTTAACAGTAGTTATTTCTGGGAAAAGGAATAACATGTGGGTGATATTCTAGAATCTCATTTACTTGTTTCTATCACCAACTGAAAACTTTTAGAGAATACTTTATATATTTTAATAGTAATCTAGGAAATTATTACAAAATAGCTTAAGTAAAATTCAATGACAGAAATATATAAGTATATGAAGACAGTTTAAATATTTGTCACTTAAATAGATTTATTCACTATTTTTAGATAAATTTCAAGAAGTACAGTTAAGCATATGCAAATAGAAGTATGCAGTGCATTTTGAGAAACTACAAATTCTTCCATTTCATCAATAGGCAGTAAAAGTTGGAAGGTCATTTGAAGTCACATGTTTCTAATATCAGAAATGATTTGACATTTAATATGGTTTAAGTATTGGGCAACCCCATGCCAGAGGAAACCACACATCAATCTGAGCTGTACACCATAAAGATTATTGTGACATTAGAATGTCTAATGGAATATCAGCTTTTGTAGTCTAGAGAGGAGTTCAAATTATGCTGGGAACATGGAAAACAAAAAGCAAATTTAGTCAATTGAGTATAGTCATCCCGTCTGCAATAATAGACAAGAGAAATGGGTTTGAAGACCTATCAGTGATTTATAAAATATTTTATGCTCATATACACAGTTTCTGATACAAGACATGTTTTCCCCAAAGGTGCCAAAGTCTGTTTATCACCGTGTATCGTGGATGGTCACCTTCTTGCTCAAAGTAGAAATCACTGGAATCATAGTAGATGCTTTTCCATTAATCTCACATCTAATCAGTGCTAAATTCTGCACATTTTATATCCTATCCATCTCTCAAATCTGCCCACTATTCTCTATGACCACTGCACCTGCTAAAAATTATGTTTTCACCACTTTCTGCCTCCCTATCTGAATACCCTCCCCACTGCTTCCCCATCTCCCTCCATTCCTATCCTCACTAATAGGCTACCACGTGACTGCAAAACATTCTCTCTAAAATGCCAATCTCATCCTGTCCCTCTGCAGATGATATAATCACGATGTTCCCATCATGCTTCTGAATAATGTTCAACCTGCGTACAAGACCCTTTCTGTTAGAATCTCCAGCTCAATTTTCAAATCTCT
Organism: Ursus maritimus; assembly: GCF_017311325.1. Taxonomy (NCBI): domain Eukaryota; kingdom Metazoa; phylum Chordata; class Mammalia; order Carnivora; family Ursidae; genus Ursus; species Ursus maritimus. The sequence continues at coordinate 59,105,915 of NW_024426885.1, forward strand.
CAGCATATTTTCTCTTCAATAAAATCAAAAAATATGGACATCTGCTCAGCAGCGTCCTCTGCATCCATTCCTCTGTTTGCATGTGATCTTCCTTCTGCTTGGAATGCATACTCTCTGCCTCCACCAGTTCCGGCGTTATGACAACACTTCACCTCTTCCGAGAAAGTTTCCTCATACTGCGCACACATCTGTCTGAGCCTTTTACAGAGGATCGTGTACCTTCTCCATATCCATGCCGTATTTGAATAGTAAGTTTCCTGAGGATAGAGCTAGGTATTTTTTCTGTAGAGATCCCCACACTTTGGAATATAACTGTTGTATTTTAAAGGAAGGAAAATTAATTTAAATTACAGGAACAACTTACAAAATGACTTCTCCATTAAGCTTTGGAGGGAATATTAAGCATATCTTCTAGAGATATTTCTAGAAATAAGTATTTAAATATGTAGATTATCTTAGATTGCAGTCATACACCTCCAGGCACACTGACATCTTTGATGTTCCCTGAACGCACTGAGTATATTACTCCGGTTGGTGTTTCTAACGGGAATGATTTCCCCAATTGCCTCTTAGCCTCTTTTCCCACTTTCTCCAAGTTTTGCTTAAATCTCCTCTTTTCAGTGAGGACTGCTAGGACTCCTATTCAAACGTTCAGCCACCACCCTTCCCCATCCCAACACCCCATTCTCCCTAAAGTTGCTCATCTTCTTTATTGTTTTTTCCACAGCATGTATCACCATATAATAAAATCTAATTTCTTTATTTTTGTTATTTTTGTGACTGTTAAATCCTCTTTCCTTACTAGAGAGTAAGCCCCCCCTTTTTTTTTACTTTAGTTACAGACTGATCTGAATTTCTAGAATGGTGTTTAACATACAATACATGCTCAATAAACATTTATTGATTGGATCTGTGGAAGAACCACCACCACTTTAACCTCATTAGACTTCATTTTGCCTAAACAGTTATTTATGTATTTATTTCCTTCTTTATCTTTTAGATACTCTGTACAGAGAGCTAATGAGGAAAGTGACATGTGTTACATTCAAGATAGAACCTCACTGAGTTAGCTAATTCAGGGAGAACAACTTGGGTTTTTGTGTTTCTTTAATTTCTTCATTTACCTGTTTCTTTCAGACATATCTGAATAGAAAATACTTGCTTGAATTTTTTCCTTTCCACATTCCATTCTACTTAAGATTCTGCCACCACAGCTTTGAAAATAAAGGTCAATTACTACCATCCTCGCCCCAAAGGATTAATCAAGTGTGATTATTAATACACTTGATTATTAGGTAGCCTAATACAAAACACATATTTAAGAACTGGGGCTTTATTCTCATACATATCAGGAATTTTGTGAGATTCTGAATAATGTTATGAACTGTGCTGAAAATAACCATTTTAGATTTTGTAAGTGAAGCTGGAGTCTGTGAAAGCCCGTGGAGATTTTAGGATATGTTAACCGCCTTGTTTACCATTCAAGTCTTTCAAAAAAGCTAGCTTGAAATCAGTTCAAAGAGGAAGAAGCATTAACTCAGAGAAAATATTTCACTGATAGTTAGCACAGCAGTCATTTTTAGTGCATATTTCTGAAATTTAACATTCTCATATTTGTGATTGTGAAAATCACATGTAATGACTCTCATTAAAATTTAGCATAAAACCCTAGCTTCAAACTACTACTTTCTATTCATCCCTGCCATTTTACTTTTCATTTTGAAAGCCAGGTAGACATAAATTGAATTTGGCAGCTGGTAAAGAAATGTTTGTAAATCATAAGAAGAAGCCTAATCAAAACTTAACTCAATATACCTATATCTCAAAAATAATAAAACTAGTGCATGATATATATTTTTTATCACAAAGGAGCCACATTAAAGCAACTGTGGTTAAAATGTGAGCCATTTTTCATATTCCTCCTTTTTCCTGTGATTGGGGAAAAAAGATGTTTCCTCTAAAAAAGTGAGAATTTTTTAGAATGTTTCCTAATTGTTTTATGACATATTTGCATATGTCAACAATGAATCCAAATTTGCATTGAAGTTGCACAGAGTTTTCTTCAAACTAAAATAAAATCAGCATTAAAAAAGTTCAGTCAACTTTGAGAAAGAATGCAATGCAAAGCAAAACTTGGTCTTGATGGTAGGAGTTGGGGTATTACCTTGTTAAAGACAAATATCCTACTTATCTTACATTATATAGACAATGGATTGAGCTAATGCAATTAATTAGTCTTGCACAATGAAAACCAGAGGTTACAAGGTAAACTTTACCACAGATTTGTAGCCTCAAAGATAGTTTTCAAATAAGAATCTTTACATGTAAGATCTTGGTTATTGCAAGAGTATTTCAAAAGGTCTATTTGGAATCCTATTCCAGAGAGTACAATGAAGCAGTTTATGGGGGGGGGGGGGAAGTCAACTATTTTCAATTCTCTCCTTCTAGGTTATCTATCAGTTAGAAACCCAAAAGTGAATGTTTCTGAAAAATAGTTGTCACCTGGAGTCAGACTAAAATGGGTTCACATTCTTGTTTCTGCAATTTACCATCTCTTCTTGAGCAAGCCACTTTGGGTCTGAGTTTATTCATCTATGATACGGAAAAAGCAACAATACCTAACTTTTAGGGGTGCTCTGCAACTTAACGAAATAACGTTTACAGAGCACTTGGTACAATCCAACTTTCAGTAAGCAAATTAATATGTTAGCCATTACTTTGATTATGGTGATGATGACCACAACAGGCCTCCCCTATCCCTCCACCTCCCATTATCAAAGAGAGAGTTCCAGGACCCAGAATGACATTTTTAAGAAAATGGACTATGTCAAACTCAAACATGTTCAAAAGCGTTATTAAAGAAAAAAAATCGTCTAATTTGTCTGATATGAGGATTGCTACCCCAGCTCTCCTTTGAGGTCCGTTAGCATGGCAAATGGTTCTCCATCACCTCACTTTCAATCTGTTGCACCACTAGGTATTTACCCCAAAGATACAGATGTAGTGAAAAGAAGGGGAACATGCACCCAATGTTCATTGCAGCAATGTCCACAATAGCCAAACTGTGGATGGAGCAGAGATGTCCTTCAACAGATGAATGGATAAAGAAGATATGGTGCATATATACAGTGGAATATTACTCAACCATCAGGAAGGATGAATACCTACTATTTGCTTCGAAATGGTTGGAACTGGAGAGGATTATGCTAAGTGAAATAAGTCAAGCAGAGAAAGACAATTGTCATATGGTTTCATGCATATGTGGAACATAAGGAATAACATGGAGGAGCATATGGGAAGGGAGAGAAAACTGAATGGGAAGAAATCAGAGAGGGAGACAAACCATGAAAGACTCTGGACTCCAGGAACCAAACTGAGGGTTACAGAAGGGAGGGGGGTGGGGGGATGGGGTAGCTGGGTGATGGGTATTAAGGAGGGCACATGTTACAATGAACACTGATTGTTATACCCAACTATGAATCGTTGAACACTGCATCAAAAACTAATGATGCACTATACGTTGGCTAACTGAACATAATAAAAAAAATAGAATTAAAGTTCCCCATTGCAAGAAAAAAGAAAAAGGAAAAAATCAGCCAATGTGAGGTTGACTCAACTTTCATTCTAGGGAAAGTCTTTAGCATAGCTTGTTTAAACTTCCTTGCTTATGTTCCTCATGATATTTGGCCAAGCTACTGTCATGGCCTTTTCATAACATATTTACTGATTTCAACACAGAGTTATAATAATTACTGTTTTAAATATGGTGCTGTCACACCATGTGCCTCTAAAGAGTTTGTATTAGTACATATTCTTTAGATTTTCTGTGGTTGTTGAGATTTTTTTCTTCCCACTGCAGATACCACCATAATTTTTTCTTCCCTGGGGAAATTATCTACTATGGCCGAGCATAATTTAATTTTTCTTTCAAGCATCATATACCCCACTAACATTATACCATATCATCTTTTTTGACATTCTAATATAGCATATAAATACCTGTTTTTGACCTCCTGATGTGAGTTGTTAGGGTTCAGGAGCAAAGAGTCAAGAAAGAATTCTTGAGACATCTCCAGTGCAAGAAAGGTGGTTTTGTTAAAGCACAGCGACAGGACCTGTGGTCAGGAAAGCAGCACTGGGATTGTGAGTAGTGACTAATTACATACTTTCAAGTTGGGAGGGGGTTAAGGATAGTCAAGTCTCTAAGGAATTTGGAAGCAAGGTTTCCAGGACCTTAACAGGTCATTTACTCCTGTCTAATAAACTTTTAGTCATGAGACCCTTCAGATGTTTATCAGTTGGCCATATGTTTGGTGGATGATTGTTAACATATATTTTGAGGAGGTAAAGGTAAAGGGAGTTTCCAAAAGGATTTTTATACATTAAAGAAAACTTACAGGATCCTGGAAGTCAGGCTAATGTTAAGGTTGCCTTTGCCCTTAACAAAATATTAACATCGAGACAATTGAGTTCTAGGAAGGTCAATCCGCTTGTCTCAAGTACTTGTCCATGGGCTATTATTTGTAAGGAAGTTTATTTTTTTCTATATTTCTTTTACCTTTGTTCCCCTCCTCCTCTTCCTCCACCTCCCCTGCCTCCTTCTCCTTTTTCTTCTTCTCCTTTTTCAAATACATCTCTCCCTTTAACTGTCATCTACAATGGGTAAAGGCAATTCTCCCCAACACGTTCTAGTTTCTATGTGAAGGGCCTGAATTGATCATCTTTGATTCCCCAGCAAATATTTGGAAGTTGTGTTAGATATTAAAATCTGGGTGAAATTATATTTTCATACTAGTAATGATAGTCCTTGTCACAATGATTGATTTGGGGACATAAGGGACTAATGTCAAGGATTTTATGCATGCAGATTTTCATGCAAATGATCTAGTTTTAAATTCTGTGTTATGTCCATTAAATGCACCCCTACTAAAGCTTTTGGCAAGACAATGCCACTGGCCACAAAGGGGATTGGATGGGTAAGGTCTGCACTTGGGTGTCCTATTGTATAGGTATATTATTGAAGGAATGACTTCATCATTGTGGGAAACTCCAGAGATTTGGGGCAACAAAATAGGCATTATGAATAGATTTTATTTTCTTTCTTAAAACCCACTCACTGTCTTCTAGTAACTCCAATTAAACTTGTTGTTATCTACCTCCCGACCCAATATGAGCACATGTGTTTGTTTGGGTAAAACTTTGCCATCTATACCAAAGTCAGTTACGTTATCATGTTTCCCTAAATATAGCAAATAGTTTTGGGATGGACAAATGGCCTCAGCAGATGCAGTGAAAAGCCACAGGACATTTGAATGCTAGGACAACATCAAGGATATTCCCGTGTGGAGCTGAATCTAAGGAATATGAAATCAAGGGTTGCCATGGATGTTTTGCTTTCTCAAGGGAATTTTTTTTTTTTTTTACTAAAGCCAACTCAGAGAAAGTAAACACAAGAGATACAGAAATGAGATAAAAGGAAACAGAAGCCCTGTGACATTTTTGAAGCCCTTGAATCAAGCCATGACTAAAGGTAGACTTGTTGCTGAGCTATTCAGATATTGCAATGGAATGCATATCCCTGTCTTTCCCCCAAATTCATATGTTGAAACTCTAATTCCAATGGGATGGTATTTGAAGATGGGGCCTTTGGGAGGTAATTAAGTCATGAAAGTGAAGTCCTTGTGAATGGGATCAGTGTTTTTATAAGAAGAAGCCACGTAGCTATCTAGCTCTCTTTCCACCATGTGAGGACACAGCAAGAAGATAGCCTCTGTAAACCAGGAAGAGGGCATCCACCAAGAACCTCACTAGGCTGGCACCCTGGTCTCTGACTTCCAGCCTGTGTTATAAAACTGGCAAAAAGCTTTGTAACACATTTTTATCCCTAAAGGAGAACAGACAGAGTTTACAATTATAAATTTTCTAAAGTAATGGCCTTAAGGAAAAAGGGGCCAGGAATCTAGAGTCAGCAAGTCCTCTGTTGAAAGTTTAGTCCCACTGAGGGAAACATTAAGGCCATCTTGGTCAGTATTAAATAAAAATTCAGAGCCTTTATAATTAAAACAATTTGTGATTGTTATATGCATAGACAGATAATTCTCAGCCCAGGTTCCCAAACAAATAGAGCCTGAGGCAAAAGCTTATAGCGAAGGGTTTGAGAATGAAAACTGAAGGAAACAGAAAGGAAGGGGGTGAACAGTGAGGCAGAGAGTTGGAAGACCCTATTTGAGTGTTCTCCCCTGAATTGCCACAGCTTCAAACTGATTGCTCAGGCTAACGGTATTTGCTTAAGGAAACCAAATGAAATACTGCACTTGGGAATAGTTCATATGAGAGGAGAGGAAATGCTTAATCATCAGTTCCTTTCAGCCCCAAGTTTTCATTCATTCCACTGACTTCTTTGTTGCACCACCTGGCCTCCTCTGGCAAATGGAGGAGCATCACAGAAAACCAGAGTCCCCGAAGGTCTGCTAAGGCAAGAGCATGTGGGTAACAATCTGTCCCAGCCAGTTAGTACTGTGCATTTCCTCAACTTGTAGTGGTGTGAACAGTAGCCAAAGCAAATTCTGTCTAGAAGAAAACTATCTCCTTAACTGCAAATACAGCCTACATCATTGCTTGGACAGCCCCAGGTGGCATCTGGAATAGAAGGAGAGAAGAAGTTGTACTAAGTGGTGTTGGAGCAATTGGTTAGTCATACGGAAATGTATAAAAATGGATTTGATGTGGGAAACAAAAGCAAAAGAAAAAATTAAGTTTTCTTACTGCCTACGGCGCATTGACAAGTCCTTGAAACAGGCAGAGTGACTTTCTTCTAGGAACTCAGATGCCTCGATGTTAATACTTTGCAAAGGGCAAAAGGCAAACTTAGCTTGACATTAGCTCAACCAGGATCCTGTAAGTCTACTTTAACATTTAAAAATTCCTTCGGAAACTTTTTATCTCTTATCCCCTATCCCCATTATGTAAGTTGGCAATCATCCCCAAGCATATGGCCCACGGATATACATCTGAAGAGTCTCATGACTAAGGTTTTATTAGACAGTAGTAAATGACTTTTTCCTAACAATAACTACCCCCTCAAAGTCCTGGAAACCTTGTTTCCAAAATCCCTTAGAGACTTATGCTATCCGTAACTACCTCCCAACTTGAAAGTATATAATCAGCCTCTCTTTTTTTTTTT
>NW_024426885.1:59113107-59132331 GCF_017311325.1 Ursus maritimus
TTTTTTTTTTTAATGTTTTTTTATTATATTATGTTAGTCACCATACAGTACATCCCTGGTTTCTGATGTAAAGTTTGGTGATTCATTAGTTGTGTATAACACGCAGTGCACCATGCAATACGTGCCTTCCTTAATACCCATCACCAGTCTATCCCATTCCCCCACCCCCCTCCCCTCTGAAGCCCTCAGTTTGTTTCTCAGAGTCCATAGTCTCTCATGCTTCATTCCCCCTTCTGATTACCCCCCCTTTCTTTATCCCTTTCTTCCCCTACCGATCTTCCTAGTTCTTATGTTCCATAGATGAGAGAAATCATATGATAATTTTCTTTCTCTGCTTGACATATTTCACTTAGCATTATCTCCTCCAATGCCATCCATGTTGCAGCAAAAGTTGAGAACTTGTTCTTTCTGATAGCTGAGTAATATTCCATTGTATATATGGACCACAACTTCTTAATCCAGTCATCTCTTGAAGGGCATCTCAGTTCCTTCCACGATTTAGCAATTGTGGACAATGCTGCTATGAACATTGGGGTGCATATGGCCCTTCTCTTCACTACGTCTGTATCTTTGGGGTAAATATCCAGTAGTGCAATGGCTGGGTCGTAGGGTAGCTCAATTTTTAACTTTTTAAGGGACCTCCACACTGTTTTCCAGAGTGGCTGTACCAACTTGCATTCCCACCAACAATGTAGGAGGGATCCCCTTTCTCCACATCCTCTCCAGCAATTGTTGTTTCTTGCCTTGTCAATTTTTGCCATTCTAACTGGTGTAAGGTGGTATCTTAGTGTGGTTTTGATTTGAATTTCCCTAATGGCTAATGATTTTGAACATTTTTTCACGTGTTTGTTAGCAATTTGTATGTCATCATTGGAAAAGTGTCTGTTCATATCTTCTGCCCATTTTATGATTCGTTTATTTGTTTCTCGCGTATTGAGTTTGAGAAGTTCTTTGTGGATCTTGGATACCAGTCTTTTATCTGTAGCACCCCAGAACCAAAGAATACTCATTCTATTCTAATGCCCATGGAATATTCTCAAGAATAGACTCTGTTCTGGGACACAAAACAGGTCTCAACCGACCAAAAAACTGAAATTATTCCCTGCATATTCTCAGACCACAATGCTCTGAAATGGGATCTCAACCACAAGGAAAAATTTGGAAGAAACTCAAACACTTGGAGACTAAGAACAATCCTGCTCAGGAATGATTCGATAAACCAGGAAATCAAAAATCAATTTAAACAATTTATGGAGACCAACGAGAATGAAAACACAATGGTCCAAAACCTATGGGATACTGCAAAGGCAATCCTAAGGGGGAAATACATAGCCATCCAAGCCTCACTCAAAATAATAGAAAAATCTAAAATGCAATTTTTATATTCTCACCTCAAGAAGCTGGAACAGCAACAGAGGGACAGGCCTAATCCACGCACGAGGAAGCAGTTGACCAAGATTAGAGCAGAAATCAATGAATTAGAAACCAGGAGTACAGTAGAGCAGATCAACAGAACTAGAAGATTGTTCTTTGAGAGAATCTATAAAATTGACAGACCACTGGCAAGACTTATCCAAAAGAATAGAGAAAGGACCCAAATTAATAAAATTATGAATGAAAAAGGAGAGGTCACAACCAACACCAATGAAATTGGAAGGATTATTAGAAACTTTTATCATCAGCTTTATGCCAATAAAATAAGCAATCTGGAAGAGATGGAGGCCTTCCTGGAAACCTATAAACTACCAAGACTGAAACAGGAAGAAATTGATTTTTTAAACAGGCCAATTAATTATGAAGAGATTGCATCAGTGATAAACAACCTTCCAAAAAACAAAACTCCGGGCCCGGATGGTTTTCCTGGGGAATTCTACCAAACATTCAAAGAAGAAATAATACCTATTCTCCTAAAGCCCTTTCAAAAAATAGACAGAAGGAAAGCTATCAAACTCATTCTATGAGGCCAATATTACCTTGATCCCCAAACCAGGCAAAGACCCCATCAAAAAGGAGAATTACAGACTGATTTCCCTAATGAATATGGACGCCAAAATCCTCAACAAGATCCTGGCTAATAGAATCCAACAGTACATTAAAAGGATTACCCATCATGACCAAGTGGGATTCATACCTGGGATGCAAGCGTGGTTTAACATTCACAAATCTATCAGTGTCTTAGATTTTATCCAGAAAGAAAAATTCAAAAATCATATGATTCTCTCAATAGATGCAGAAAAAGCATTTGACAAAATACAGCATCCTTTCCTGATTAAAACCCTTCAGAGTGTAGGGATAGAGGGTACATTTCTCAATCTCATAAAAACCATCTATGAAAAGCCTACGACGAATATCATTCTCAATGGGGAAAAGCTAGAAGCCTTTCCCTTAAGATCAGGAACTCGGCAAGGATGCCCACTCTTGCCACTATTATTCAACATAGTACTAGAAGTCCTTGCAACAGCAATCAGACGACAAAAAGGGATCAAAGGCATCCAAATCAGCAAAGAAGAAGTCAAAATGTCTCTCTTCGCAGATGACATGATACTCTATATGGAAAATCCAAAAGAATCCACTCCCAAACTATTAGAAGTTATAGAGCAATTCAGTAATGTCGCGGGATACAAAATATAATCAGCCACTCTTAACAAACCCAGAGCAGCTCTTTCTGCCCTGGGGTCCTGTTCCCATGCTTTAATAAAACCAACTTTTTGCACCAAAGATGTCTCAAGAATTATTTTTGACCGTTGGCTCCAAACCCCAACATTTTCTACATCCGACTCATTTTTACACCATTAAAGAGAATAAGTTCTAAATAGAGTAAGAAATCTGAATGAAAAAACTGATACAGTGTAATTAATGGAATAAGACATGGATAGATTCTTTATAGTCAGGAAAGGGAGAAAATTATTTACTATGACTTTTATCCAGAAAAAATGAGAGAAGATTAATAAATTATTAATTATTAATAAATTAATAAATTTTAATGCATTAAAAAAACTTTCACATGACAAAAAAATAAGCAAATAAAAAAGATAAGTAAAAAACTGATCTCTGTCCCAAAGATACATTGGCAAAACCAAAGTGATTTTGACACAAAGTAATTCATTGCTGCATATTAATAACAGGCAAAGGCAGACGGCACCTGGAAGGTTCTTTAATAGAGTGCTGGTAGAAACACTGTAGAGAATCCAAATAATGAGCCTGCTGCCTTACAAAGACATCATCTCTACATACTATTTTGTATATGTTCTTAAGGTGCTGAAGAGAAAATACAAATTTGATAATTTATAGTGACAAAGTTAATTTCTATATTGGGACCCACAAAATGGAGTGACCCGGTCCAAGCCACATATCTAAAGCTATATCGCCCTCTTTGGTGGGAAACACCTGTCAAGGGATCCAAACATACACCAATCACAATTCTCAAACTCACCTTTAGCTGACTCATCTTACCCTAAAAAGCAAGATCTGCTAACCTTATAACAAAATTCCTAGTCTCCTTGGTAATCATGCACTGCTTCCGTATTGCCTCATCAAATATTCTAGAAAACTCACCGTTGCCTCAGATCCCTCAAGAACAGTGCTTCCCTACTTGCGAGACCCTGTACTCTCCAATCCATGGATTGTTTTACCTTGAATGAAGGACGTGAAACTCACTACTAAATTTTATTTGACTGTAGGAAATGTGTAAGAAAATGAATGGTATATGTATTTTTGTATTTATATCTTTAAAAAGATGAGAAAACAACAACAAAAATTGAATAATAATGGCTACCCTGTGTCAAAGGGACAGAGCAGAACATATGAGATAGATATATAGGCTAGAACATACTAAAGATAATGTAGATATTTTATATAACTAAAGCCCAAATTTAACAATTTTAAAAATCAATCAGTAAAATTTTTTAAAAAATAAAAATTTGAGTTTAACTGCTATATCAATTTGGTGGTTAAGTCACACAGAGAAGAGCTGTCAAGTAACTGAAAGAGCATTATTCCCATATATATGTCTCTATATAGGTATATATATAGATACAAACACACACACACACACACACATATATATATATTTGCAAATAATGGTAACAATAATAAATGGCACTAACAATAAATGGTAATAACAATGTCATTTAACAATAATGGTAATGACATTGATTGAATTCATGAATCATATTGTTGGTGATATTCATATGTAATATACACCTATATCTACCACATGCTTGTGTATATGTGTTTTGTGTGTGTCTATGTAAAGATTTCAGCATAAAGTAAAGAGATAAATATGTAGAACCAAAAAATATATTGAAAAACTATGTAATCTTAAATAGTGAACTGAAAATATCAGCATGAACATGTGATTATTTTCTTTTCTTTCCAGAAACTGCATAGTTCCTAAGTAGACAAAAAGACATCAATAAAACCTAGTAACAGTGAGCAGCGCTAGCATCTGATCATAGTCTCTAAATATCAGTTCTCACTAAAAGGAGCTAATACTCCTTGGAGAATGAACTGATTTTTGTTTGTTTGTGTTGAGCAGGATGTGCACAAGATGAAGCAGGAACATTTTGTCTATCTTCAAAGCCAGCGGCACTAATGATGTCATGTCTACAGGGATAAGGATGCAATTTGAAAAGCCTTCCACTGGGAAAAGATGAGACAACGAGAGTATCAAAAGTGATAACGATCTCTAGAACCTATCCACCCATCGTAACGGAAACTGTATTGATGCAGCATTGTGTACTTCAAAATTTATAAAAGGGTAAATCTCATGTTAACTGTTTCTATCACACAAACAGAAACAAAACAAACAAAACGACAACAAAACCCTGAAGGATACAAGAACATTCTGGGAGGCATTGGGTATATCCATTTTCTCGATTGTGATGATGGCACACAGGTGTTTGCTTATTGCGTTTTTTTTTTTTTTAAGATTTTATTTATTTATTCGACAGAGATAGAGACAGCCAGCGAGAGAGGGAACACAGCATGGGGAGTGGGAGAGGAAGAAGCAGGCTCATAGCGGAGGAGCCTGATGTGCGGCTCGATCCCATAACACCAGGATCACACCCTGAGCCGAAGGCAGACGCTTGACCGCTGTGCCACCCAGGCGCCCCTCTTATTGCGTTTTTATAAACTCACCTAATTAAACGCGCTAAGTATGTGTAAGTTCTTGGTATACAATTGTGCCTAAATATAGCTATTAAAATTATAATGACTAGAGTGGATATAACATATGAAATAAATAAAAATCTGTGAATTTATAATAGTGGTTCAAAAGCATATTTTAAAAAATTTATTGGTGATTTTTAGAGTTAATTAGATGACCAACTCAGTATTCTGAATAAATAAAAGTAAAGGGAAAGAGTAAAGCATTTATATGTCTGTCACATACCGATTATATTTCAAAGAAACCAAATATTTAATAAGGGGACAATTATTTTTTTTTCTTAAAACAACCATAGCTAGTAAATGTAAGACATGTCAGAATTAGAAAAGCAAGCACTTTGCAATCAATCAAGGGTTGCTAAAACCAGTAGGTAAATGTTGACAGCAAACTTTGTAATGGATGGATCAGGTTGACAACAGTTCAATCAATCCTAACATCATTGAAATTGGAATGGCCAGAGTTTATGTGGCTCATGATGTGAGATGATAGAGTAGACAACAACGCCTATGCAGTATGCTTACCTAAATAAATAAATAAGTAAATAAAAGAAAGAAAGAAAAGAAAAAAGATAGAAAGAAATAAAGAAGGGAGGCAGAAAATGTTAATCTAATAAATCCTCTAGATCTAAATACCAGTTTATAGAAATATATGGGATAAAGCAATATGTTAACAGTCTACACAGTGATATGATCCACTAAGTGGAGAATGTAGAAATGGTATCTGGAGTGGAAAAACTGGTATATCTTAAATGATTATTCCAAACAACTTTTGGAACTAAGAAGCAGTTATAACAGGGTTGCAGGATACAAGGTTAGTATACAAAAGTCAAACACTTTTCTATATACCATTAAGGAACAAGTAGAATTTGAAATGAAAAACACAATACCATTTACATTAGTATCCCCCAAAGTGAAATGCTTAGGTATAAGTCTAACTGAATATGAGGAAACCTCCCAAATCTGTTCAACAAAATGAAAGAACTGAATAAATGGAGAAATATTCCATGTTTATGGATAGGGAGACTCAATGTTGTTAAGACATCCACTCTTCCTAATGTGATCCACAGAATCAATGTAATACCCATCAAAAATCTGCAAGTTATTTTGTGGATATTGACAAACTGATTCTAAAGTTAATAAGGAGAGGTAAAAGACCAAGAATAGCCAATACAATATTGAAAGAGACAAAGTTGGAGGACTGACACTATTTGATTTGAAGACTTACTATAAAACTACAGTAGGACAGTGTGGCATTGAGGAAAGAATAGACAAATAGATTGGTGGAAAAGAACAGAGAACCCAGAAATAGACCCTCATAAACATAGTCAACTGATCTTTGACAAAAAAGCAGAGTAATTCAATGGAACTGAAATAGTCTTTCAACAAATGGTGCCGGAAAAACTGGACATCCACGTGCAAGACAAGGCATTGAGACACAGGACTTACACACTTTACAAAAATTAACTCAAAATGGATCACAGATCTAAATGTAAAACATGAAATTGTAAAACTTCTAGAAGATAGCATGCGAGAAAACCTAGATGACCTTAAGTATGGTGATGACATTTTAGATACCACACCAAAAACATGACCCATGAAAAAAATAATTGATGTGCTGAACATCAATTAACATTAAAATTAAAAACTTCTGCTCTGCCAAATATAATGTTGGGGATAAGAAGACAAGCTATAGACTGCAATAAAATATTTGCAAAAGACATATCTGATACTGTTTTACATAAAATTTACAATAAACATTTAAACTCAACACTAAGAAAATAAATAATTCAATTAAAAAATGGACCAAAGACCTTAGCAGGCACCTCGTCAATGATACACAGTTAGCAAATAAGCATATGAAAAGTTGTCCCACATCATATAGCATCAGGAAAATGCTTATTAATACAGCAATGAGATACCCCTTTGCCCCTGTTAGAGTGGCCCAAATCCGGACCACTGGCAACACCAAATGTTGGAAAGGATGTGGAGCAACAGAAACTCATTCGTTACTGGTGGAAATGAAATATAGTACAGCCACTTCGGAAAACTGGCAGTTTCTTACAAAACTAAACATACTTTTACCATACTATCCAACAATCCTGCTTGTTAGTCTTTACCCACAGGAACTGAGAACTTATATGCACACAAAATCCTGTGCATAAAGGTTTACAACAGCTTTATTCATAATTGTCAAAATTTGGAAGTAATCAAGATGTTCTGCAGCAGGTGAATGGATAAATCAACAGTATGCATTAGGACAAGGAGATATTTTTCAGCACTAAAAAGAAATGAGCTATCAAGCCATGAAAAGACAGGTCCCTGGGAGACATATTTGAGGTGAAAAGTCTGGTTGGAAATAAGGATCTCCTATTGAGTAGGGGTGAGGGAGGCAGTGCTTGAAAAGTTGGCTATCTGGGGCTCTTTGTATTCCCATTGCAGAGTCCTCTGTGCACTGCCCACTCTTCTTGGGGGGGGGGAGACACTGGTCAGGTAACAGGTGGAAGCACGTTGTAGAAGAAGGAGTCACCTGAGCCCCATGGCTTTGATTTAAAAGACACACATGTACACACCGAAGTTTAGAAATAAGAGTGGGCTGGACAGCTTGAGCATGTTACTGACAAGGGGTTATTGGGATTATTTTCTGGTGGGACTAGCATGTCACTAAAGCAGACCTTTTGATATATTAAAATTTTTTAAAAAGAAAAAAAAAGCAATCTGTAAAGGCTACATACTACATAATTTCAACTACATGACATTTTGGAAAAGGCAAAACTATGGAGACAGTAAGAAGGTCAGTGGTTGCCATGGGTTGGGGGAAAAGGGGTTGTGAAAGATGACTAGGCAGAACATAGGACTTCTAGGGCAGTGAAAATATCCCATAAGACGCTGTAATGATGGATATACATGTCATTATACATTTGTCCAAACTCAGAGAATGCACAATCCCAAGGGAATGAAATGTAAATTATGGACTTTGGGTGATTATGGTTTGTGAATGTAGGTTCATCGATCCTAACTAACATACCACTCTGATGAATGGTGTTAATAAGGGGGGAGGCTACACATGTGTGGGGATGGGAGTTTATGGGAAATACTTACACTTTCCTCTCAATTTCTCTGTGAACCTAAAATTGTTCTAAATAATAAAGCCAATAAAAAAGATTATTAAAGGATCTATCAACCAAATGAGCATGTTTTGGGTAGTGATTTTAACTCACCAACATAAAAGAAACGTTTTATGATAACCAGAGAAAATTGAACACACAACGAGGATTAGTAATATTAAGGGATTGTGATTTATTTCATTTTGTATTATGTTTCAAAGTCCTGATTTACTAGACATATAAAATATTTACAGGAGAAACAATAAAATGTTACATAGCTTCAGCAGAAATATTACATGATAGATACAACAAGAAGGGCAGATATTGGTATTCGATGATGTATAAAATTTAATTGAGGTGAATTTTCTATCTTTGTATTCTAAATTTTTATCATAAATTGTTAAACTAAAAATAAGTAAATAGAATTTAAATACCTGCAAAGTAGACAACTGAAAAGACTGAATATCCGTTTGTAATTGTTAGTTTACTTAAGTTACTTGGGGAGTTTCTGTGAATTCAGAATATAGAAGGGGATTGTACTAGCAGAGAGAGTGAAGCTGGTTATAGTTTTCTAATAATTTTTATGTCTCATTGTCATTCTTGTTTGTAAGAAATTCTTTGCTCTTCATATTTTAACTCTTATTCTAGGGAGGCAAGAGATTCTTATTTTTATATTCTAAGGAAGCAAGAGATTTTTATTTTTATTTTTATTTAGCTCAGTCCCTATATACTTAAAGACACTGTAATATAACAAAGTAATAGAGTATGTTTCTTCTATAAAGTTTTACATTTAAGAATGAAAGAAAACATTAATTTAATACGGTTTATTAAAATATTTTAATCTCTAAAAATATTTTAATCATAAGGATAGGTACATAAGTAATAATTTTCTTCTTCACAACGGGCAATAGAAGTTGAAAAATCACAGGGAACAATGACTTTTGGCCCATAATTCCAGGAGATCTACCCATAGCTTGGACTCTTACTGATTCCCAATAAAAGTAAAAACCTTGTGTAATACAGTATGAAAAATTTTGTTTAAATCAATCAATAATAGACAATTCTTCAGTTACCGCTTCTAAATAAAAGAAACCTTCTTTCAAAATTAAACAAGATTATAGGGTTTATTTATCTTCCATAAAATAGTTTCTATTTTCTGATTGAATCTTTCTGGAAGCATCTAACGTTATATACTTCATGAATCTGTTGTCCTAAAGAGTAACCACGGATCTATTTAAACTCTTTACACTTATCTTTCATGCTTGCTGTATTATTTAACACTTTATTTGGTTTTCCCTGGTTTCATAAGTATGAGTAAAAATTCATATTTCAAATGTTAACAAACGAGTCACTAAATACAACACACTAAATACATTCCATATTAAATTTGTATTTAATTAGAAAAGTGCTACCACCTAAATGAGATCATCTTTTGTACAGACTTACTTTTTCCAAGAAAAACCAATAAGAATATACGTTTTCTTGAACACAAATATTCCTGCGTTAACATTGTCACTTCCCTGAGCGCTGCACTTCAATATCCGTCCGCCTGATTTCTCCTCTTGGAATACTCACATCCAGTCCAGAGTTGTGCTCCCCTATCAGCCTCCATTTCTTCCTATAATTCTTATTTCTCTGAATGTTCCATAATGCTTCTAAATACCTAAACAAAAAAGTAAGTAGCCAACCTGAATCATTCCTCTCTATTATTTCCCATTCAAAATCAATGTCTCAGTCAGGTTAATTCGTCTCCTTGATCTTTTGGTATCTTATTTCACTCTCATGATTTAATTATGGCATTCACCATTTCATGCCTACATCGCTGTCAAAACGTGGTCTCATTGCCAAATCATTATGTAGTCATCGTGTTTTTATTGAACAAACATTTATTAAATAAAAATTACATGCCAGTCATTAGTCTAGGTGTTGGAATGCAGCAGTTAAAAAAATAGATGAAAATTCTTGCCATAATGGACTTTACATTCTGTGGCAATGTCCCGTAAGTGTGTCCACAATTGTGCTGCCAAAATATATTTTTTTAAAGATTTTATTTATTTACTTGACAGAGAGACAGCCAGGTAGAGAGGGAACACAGGCAGGGGGAGTGGGAGAGGAAGAAGCAGGCTCCCAGCGGAGAAGCCTGATGCAGGGCTCCATCCCAGAATGCTGGGATCACGCCCTGAGCTGAAGGCAGATGCTTAACAACTACACCACCCAGGCACCCCTGCGAAAATATTTTCAATTGCAGATTCAACAGTCACTCTTCTTCATTGTATCCTTCACAGGCTCCTCATTTTCTAAGGAGAAAAAAAGCATTGTTTAACATGACAAACCCTTTATATAATTTCTTCTATTTTGTCTTTGCCTTGTGCTGTATATTTCAACCTCTGGGACCACCTGTACATTTTAGTAGTGTATGCTTCGTTTATGCCAGTCACCACGATTTTTCTTTTTCCTGTGGAAAGCCCAATAGCTGTTTGTGGAAGACAGAATAATACCTGCCAAATATTACCCATGTCTTAATTCCTGGAATAGCAGAAGGGACCTAGCCGAACTAGTTTAGGTGGGAATAGGGAGATTTTCTTGAATTGTCCGGATGAGTCCAGTCTAACCACAAATTCTTAAAAGACAGAAGAGAAAATCACAATAAAGTTCATTTGATCCACTGTTGCTGGCAATGATAGTCTAAGTAATGACCCTCCGATTATGATTCCCTGATCCCCAGAACCTGCAAATATGTTACGTAAATGGTAAAAAGAATTTTTCAGTTGTGATTACATTAATCATCTGGAGATAGAGAGAATATCCTGGCTTATCCAGGTGGGCCCAAACTAATCCCAAGGGTCCTTGTAAGAGAGAGGCAGGAGGGTCAAAGTGACAAAAAGATGTGACCAGACACTGGAGTGATGTACTTTAAAGATGGAGGAAGGAGCTACAAGCCAAGGTATACAAGCAGCTTCTAGAAGCCAACAAAGGCAAGGAAATAGATTCTCCCAAGAAGCCCCTAGACAAAATGCAACCCTGCCAAAACTTTGATTTTAGAAAGTAAATTTGTATTGTTTTAAGCCACAAGTTTATGGTAATGTATTACAGTATCAATAAGAAACAAATAATTCACTTTGAGGATGGAAGAAAATATCCATGAAACAAATATGTCAGGCTGTAGAAGTTGGGAATGACCCTCACTGACAACTAGTAAGAGAAGGAGGATTTTAGTCCTTTATCAGCAAGGGATGAAATTCTGCTAAAATCCCAGATTTGAAGGAAATTTGTTCTTCCCCAGAGAGAAAGGAACACAGCCCTGCAGACTCTTTATTTAACCCAATAAGACTAATACCATACTTCTGACCTTCTGATCTTCAAAACTGTTAGTAATTTTGTGTTATTTTAGGCCAATAATATACCACTAATCTGGCTCTGACCCCAACACACACACACACACACACACACACACACACACACACACACACCTCTTTACTAGGTAAATTTCTATTCATTCCTTAGGACTCAGCCATATATCCCAAACCTCAAGATTTTCCCTGTGGTCTCTCACCCTCCAGTCTAGATTATAGCCTACTTACATTCTTCAATAACAATCTGTGAAGAGATCTAATATAGCACTTCCTTTACAGAACTGCAAATCCTTCCTTGTCCTTCTCACTCTGCTTTAAATCCTCTGGGAAAGAGGCAAACTGTTTTTTTCTCTGCTGCTTGCAACATTTCTAGCACAGCAACCATCCATTTACACTGAATAAAATATAAATGCATATATAGAATAATCAGCTTGTTTCTTCCAATAGTTCCCCAAATCATTCCCTAGTAAGTTGTTATTAATTATTTGAATATTTGATCTAAATATAAATGTTTAATAAAGCTTGGTGCTACCACAAGCTAAGATAATTTTATTATCTTATATTACTGATCAATGATTGCTTCCTATTTACATTTTATCAATTTAAATTTATTTGCTAGACTTTCAAGTTTATCCATAATTGTTCTCTAACCTCATTATGCAAAAACCTCACAGTTTTTGACATATTCTCTAGTCCTATCTTTATGTATACACTCATATTTTCCCTCAGGGAAAATAGTTCTTAGATACCCTCTCTTGTCAAACCTTTTAACCTTTTGTTATAATTTACAACAAAGTTTTAAGCAATTAATAACTTACCCAGTATTTTATTTTTAATTTCAAATGTTTAATTTTGTCATCTTCAACAAAGGGTGGAACATTCATTGACTTCCATAATACCGATGATAAAGTTTGATTTGAATATGTGTTATATTTTCAGCCTTATTCTTATAAATAAACAAATGAAAAGTCTATAACCATTTTTGCTGTCTAATACAAATTAGCAGGCAGCCATGTTAAAATACACTCAAAATTCTTGACTAATATTACAGAGACTTTTTTTGGAAAAATATTTTTGTTACAATTTCAAGACTAAAGAAACTTTGCATGAGTTATATCAGTGTGTACCATGTATGACAAGTACATTTTTCAGGCATGGAAGTAATTTTTAAAACTTAGGATCAAACTCATTCAACATTGAAAGAACTAGACATTAGGCATGTAATAGTAACATCATGATTGTTCAAATACATTTTGGAAACATATATCTCTAATTGCCACAAGAAACAAATTTTCTTTTAAGATTTTATTTATTTATTTCAGACAGGAAGAGTGCATGCACATGAGAGAGAGAGCACAAGCAGAGGGAGGGGCAGAGGGAGAGGGAGAAGCAGACTCCCCACTGAGCAGAGAGCCAGACTTGGGGCTCCATTGGAGGACCCTGCGATCATGACCTGAGCTGAAGGCAGACAGTTAACCAACTGAGCCACCCAGGTGCACCATGGAAGTAATTATTTTAAATAGTTTTGTAACTTTAAGGATATCCCATGTTTTAGACAAGTTTCAAATGCCCTCCTCCCCAAACCCCTGCTTTTTGGAATGTATGCTCTTAACCCCCTCCTACATTATATCAGTATTAGTCTGTAGGAAAAATAGAACACAGAGGAAGTGATGCCCTCCACAATTCAATTATAAAAGAAATTATGAAGATTCCATTTTGATCCCTCTCTATTTTTTTTCTCCCTAGGGGAAACCATGAGTATTAGTTTCCTAGTGCTGCCATAAAAAATAGTACCACAAACTTAGTGGCTTAACCAACACACAGTTATTCTGGAGGTTAGAATTCCAAAATGAGTCTTAAGGAGATAGAATAAAAAGTTAACAGAGCTTATTCCTTCTGGAGGCTCCAGGGGAGAATCTTGTCTAGCTTGCCTTGACTGACTTCTAGAAACTTCCCCCATTTCCTGGCTCATGGGCAGTCCACAATCTTTGCTTCAGTGGTCACATCGCCTTCTCTCTCTGACTGTGACTCTATATCCTCTCTTTTATATTAACCCTGTGATTACATTGGTCTACCTGGAATGTTCAGGAAAATTTCCCCATCTCAGAATTCTTCCCTTAATCATAGGTGCAAAATCTCTTTTACTATGTAAAGTAATATATTCGTAGATAGCAGGGATTTAGATGCAGACATCTGGGTGAGAATATTATTCTGTCAATCGCATCACATTGTATGCAGCCTTACAGAGGGGCCCGTGTGACAAAGAACTGAAGCTTCCAGCCAGGAACCACATATGTGTGCTTGGGAGCAGATCCTCCAGCCCCAGTCAAGTTTTCGGAGATCACAGCACCTGCCTAAAGTTTGAATGATCCTCATGAGACACTTAGAACAAGAAACAGCTAGCTAAGATATTTCTGAATTCTTAACCCTCGGAAGCTGTTAGATAACAAATGTTTGTTCTTTTAAGCTACTAACTTTTGTGGTAAATTGTTGTAGTGATAGGTAGCTAATAAACCCCCAAAATGCTAAGAGCCACAGCTGATATCTGGTTAAACTCATCAACTATTGAAATTTTCTTGAGTAAATAATATGTTAGGTGATTTTCAGTGAGATGATATTTCATTAGAACTCACCATTTTCTGAACACTTTATATAATCAAATTAAGATACAAAATACTATGAAATTCACTCACTATTGTGTCCTTATATTATCCTAACCAAAACCAAAAGCAAAGTTCAAACTATCAAAAATGTGAAATAAAAAAAATATTTTGACTTTAAATTCTATCCATAAGTAATTCTGCTTTATGCCAAATCGCTTTTTGTTTCCCTGATGTAAAAATATAAAACTTTCTTGTAAAATCTTAAAATGTTCATCAACATATAAAGAATAAAAGTAAAGTCTAGTATAATCTAATAACCAGGAAATAATCTGTGAAAGCACATTGTCTTTCCCAAGGCGGGTGGGCCTTATCCAATCTTTGAGGTCATGAGTAAAATAAAAGACTGAATAGAAATTCTTTCTCTCTGCCTGACTGTCTTCAATCTGGGATACTGGCCTACTCCTGCATTTGGACTCAGACTCATACTGGAACTTATATCACCGACTCTCCTGAGACTCCAGCTTATTGCCTACAGATCTTGAACTTCTCAGCCTCCATAATCAAGAGGGCAATTCCTCGAAGAAAATCTCTCTGTGTGTGTATATCTCCCATTAGTTCTGTTTCTCTGGAGAACCCAGATCAACACTGATATGAGACTGGCTGTTACATAAATATCTGCAAAGCTTCTGCCAAGGGTACTAAAGCCTTATAACTATTACTTCATTTTTGTGAGGACATAAGCAAAATGGAGATTGATAGTAAGTAAAATCAGGGGACCTGGGTGGTTCAGGAGGTTGAGCAACTGACTGTTGGTTTCAGCTGGGGTCATGATCTCAGGGTCCTGGGACTGGCCCTGCATTAGGCTCCACACTCTGCAGGGGGTCTGCTTGAGATTCTCTCCTTCTCCCTCTGCCTCTCCCCTCACTGGTGTGTGCTCTCTCTTTCTCTCAAATAAATAAATAAATCTTAAAAAAAAAAAAAAAGAAAAGAAGTAAAATTAATTTGAACAACAGTCATTTGATCTAAATGAAAAATCTAAATAATGAAAGAGGGAAATTCAGTGGTTTTCATTAAACATAAAGTTTCATTTTTTAGTTCATTCCAGGCAAAAAATGCTATGGCAAAAACTATAAACAATAATGACCCAACAACAAAATACATAAAATAATAGTTGAACTTGGTCATTCCATATTTCATATGAACATAACAATTTTCCACATTTCCCACTGATAAACTAGCAGTTCCCTGTGTCTTATAGTTTCCAACAAAGACAATGGTACAATTGGTTGTTACACCAAATGTATTGAAGAGCTATCTCTGGTCACTTCTATCAGCATACTTCACTGACTACTCTCTATTGAAATAAAAGTGTTACATTACCTTGGAACTGTGTTTACATAGATTAGAAATTTAAACTGAAGGCTGACCGAACTTATCTTGGCTTTTCAAAATGATACTTCTAATAACAATGATTAAAAATAATAATTAATAATAATATCTGATTAAACAATGTTGATAATATCATTTTTCTTTTCTTCAACACGTTTATTTCTTGAACTGTTAAATAGCTGAATTTCATTCTTTTGACCCAATTAAGAATACCTTTAACATATACACTTTTGTTTATGTATATTACCGATCATTTGTTTTCAACAGAGCATCCTTTCAGAGCTTACATAATCATTGATGAAATATTAGAAGCTTTGGAGTTGGACAAATCTAGATTTAAAGTTCAGTTTCTTTACTTTCTGGCTTTTGGTTCCTGGAAACATTTACTACTAATGCCTTAATTTCTTATCGGTAAAAATAAGTAATGTGATCTTCTTTAGTCATAAATTGATATGATAGTTAAGTAAAATATCGCTTACCATACACTTGGCAGAATGCCAATAACAACACTTTTTTATACAAAGTCAGTGCAGTGTAGCACCAGTTAGGGAATTGGAGCAATAGATATTAACCAGGACTCTGCACAGTTTAATAGTCATCTTATACAACTTGAGCAACTGCTAGGATAAAAAGGGAAATTGTGGTAACAAGATACCGGAGTGGCACCTTTAAAACTCACCTGCACATAGACATCCGGAACTGGAGTTGGGAGCAAGAAGGATTCCGGGGGCACCTAAACTTGCTGCATACTGCTTGCTTTATTTCTCTGTACGTCTGCATCATTTTTTTTCTCTTTGAAAATATGTGTGTTCTAGTTTTAAACTATGTTGTAGAAATTAGACATTCTAGTGCGCCAGAGATTATAATATTTAAGTTTTAGTCGTGTATCTAGATTTACTGGCTGTTTTTCAATCCTTACTCTAATATTCCTGGCAGAGCATTTCTGATCATCACAACTTGGTTTTTGTGCCCACCATTTCTTGGCTACAGTGCCCATGTCAGGAGGCTGGGGTCACACTTTGCATGTGTGACCACTGCCTGAGGATCCAGATGCATTTTCAAGAGATGATGCAGGCAGGTAGACGTGAGGACCCAGAGTGGGGGTCCCACAAGGCCAGCCAAAAGGGTCCTTGGTTTCACACAAGATAGAAATCAAACTTGAACCTGAGAAAGTGAAAACAGTCTGTTGAATAGTGTGACAGGTATGGAACAGTGTCGCTGGGTTCTTGTCTCACACAGTCGAAGAATGAATTTCATGGGCACAAAAGGGTAAAGAGAGAGTTTATTAAGTGAAGGTGAGACATAGAAAGCTCTCTAGAGTGAGAGGGGTTCTAAATGGGTTGCCAAAAATACAGTTTTGGAATGTTGGTGAGATCCCGAGCCGACGACCAAGAAAGAATTCTTGAGGCATCTTTGGTGCACAAAGGTAATTTTATTAAAGCACGGGGACAGTACCTGTGGGCGGAAAGAGCTGTACCGGGTCATGAGGAGTGGTCCATTATATACTTTCAAGTTAGGAGGGAATCGGGGATAGCATTAAGTCCCTAAGGAATTTCGGAAGCAATGTTTCCAGGACCTTGAGGGGGCTAGTTATTGCTGAGAAAAGGTCATTTATTACTGTCTAGAAAAACCTTAGTCATGAGACCCTTCAGATGTATATCCGTGGGCCATCTGCTTAGGGGATGATTGTCAACATGCATCTTGGGGGGTAGAAGTAAAGGAGGTTTCCAAAGGAAATTTTGTATGTTAAAGTAGACTTACAGGATCCTGGGGCTTGGGCTAAGATTGCCTTTGCCATTAGCAAAGTGTCACCATCCAAGCAGTTGAGTCCCTAGAGGAATGTTACTCTGTGTATTTCAAGAACTTGTCAATGGGCTGTAAATAGGAAGGAAATTTAATAATTTTTCTTCTGTCTTTGTTTCCCACATCAAGAGCAGAGTGTCTGGAAGACTTGGAAAGGAAAGGAGAATGAGTTGTTGTTGCCTGGGGTTAGGGGTTTACATTGGAAAGGGGTCTAGGCTACATGTTCCTTCAGGAACCCAGGGTAGGGTACAATCAGAAGTGTCAGGTGAGCAACAGGTGTTACTCCATAAATCACTGAAGGTAAGGGGTGTTGATGCCAGTGTCAGCTGAGGTTTGTTTGAAGCTAACATCCTGCAACATGTTTGGGATCTGGCACTTCTTAATTGTTATTAGGTGTTTGGGGCCTAAGATAAAACTCAGAGTATGGTTAACTTTCTTGCTTCCCCCTTGAAGTGGGAACATAAATATTTTGTCTTAGTCAGAGACAAAATATACATGAGTAAATGGGGCCTAACAGAAAAACAGGAGAGATGGAGCCTTTCTAAAATGGAGTCCCTTCAGCCTCCCTACCTCAAAGGGACATTTTGTGGACTGGATCCACAATGAAAATAGTGCTTCCTTACAAATGCAAGCACATTTAGGGAATTTTAACACTACATTTATATTTATATATTTATATTAATATATTTATATATATAAATATATATTTATTTATATTTATATTTAACACTATATTAATCAAATAGCTCTTTCAAAATTTTATTGGTTGTTTTTCAGAACTGGGTATATCATTAAAATGTTTATGTATTGCATAGGCATGATTCTAAATTGAACCTTTAAACTCGTGAAATGTGAGCCCTTACTAAAATGGAGATGATTATTGCAGTCAATATGTCCTCAGAAAGAAAAATTTTCTAAATTAATTTTGCTGCTTTGATAGAATGAATAAAAGGACATTAGGAATGATATTATAGACTGGATATACAGTAAGGATTTGATACTGCTGTTGAAGATGATTTGGTAATTAACATAAAGAGATATAGAATGTATGAATAAAAAGAGAATTTTAACATATATATATTTTGTTGTTGTTGTTTTGTTTTGTTTTGCTTTGCTTTCTTGTTATTTCTTTAGCTGCCTGATGGAGATCTTTGTCTATTTGTAAAAATGGTGATTCTTTCTTTTTTCATCATTCATTCATGAGTTATATTTATAATTTGAATCTTACAGTTAAAATTATGAAGAAAATCAATCTTTTTGTATTTTGGAATTAATCCTGAAAGGACTTTGCAGGATTAAAAAAAAATAGTGGTATCTAGTAAATGGCCAATAATGAATGTAGATATAATTGTTATACAGCAACAAGTAAAACACACAATCTTTTTGTTCATTAAAAAGCCATTCATGCTAATATTCTTTCATTTTGTTTCAAAATGAAGTGAAAAAGAAAGAGAAGCACTGATTTTTCCTCCTTAATTTATCAACACTTTTATCACCTCCTCACAGTTTCTTTATTTCTCTTCTATAAAATGTTTATGGAAATTAGCTTCTCCTTAGGACATTTGTCCACCAATAGTTCCTGTCAAGAATTTCACCTAACGGGGCGCCTGGGTGGCACAGAGGTTAAGCGTCTGCCTTCGGCTCAGGGCGTGATCCCGGCGTTATGGGATCGAGCCCCACGTCAGGCTCCTCCGCTATGAGCCTGCTTCTTCCTCTCCCACTCCCCCTGCTTGTGTTCCCTCTCTCGCTGGCTGTCTCTATCTCTGTCAAATAAATAAATAAAATCTTAAAAAAAAAAAAAAAAAA
>NW_024426885.1:59132341-59224207 GCF_017311325.1 Ursus maritimus
AAAAAAAAAAAAAAAAAAGAAAGAAGAATTTCACCTAACTTCATGTCAAATGATAATAGACAGGAAAAGCTCTCTTTCCCAAATGTGTTCCTCTACCAGGTGTGGTGAACGTGTGACTAATGATCACTGCTTCCTGCTGGGTCTTGCTTCATTTGGTAATTAGCTCTCTCAGCGGCTCTCATTGTAAATGAAGGGGTCCTAGTGAGTCATTTAAAGAGGCTGAATGAATGGATAATCCATCATGTAGTCTTTTCGAAAACCCCATTTACAGAGGAAGGCGCACTAGGTGGTAAGTAAGGTTCAGCAGGAGAACTTGTCAAAACATACTCCAGTTTTATTTGCATTGGATATTTTCAAAGTCAAGTTTCAGGGTCTGTTACTTGGAGTTTTTATGTCTTTCCTTGTTCCACCTTAAGACTGATAACAACTGAGGAGGAAAGCATGCAGATCAAAATATACATGTGCCAAACTTTGGAATATGTAGCAGATATTAGGCAAAGAAGAAATTGTGAGTACGCCGAAAAAGATCTTGCAATCTGAGCACTATGTTAGAAATAATGACTGAAATTTTGTAACCCTGCCTTAAAAGACAGAGGATTATTATCAATTCATTTAGTGTATTGTTAGAAGCCTGTGCTTGTTTTAACTATTTATGGTATTTTTTTTCTAATTTCTGGATTTTTGTGCAAACGCAGCAAGTTTTCTCAGTGGGACTGGGGATGGAAGGAAATGCACTTCACAGCAAAAACTGCCCTGACGGGGCGCCTGGGGGCTCAGTTGGATGAGCGTCTGCCTTCGGCTCAGGTCATGATCCCAGGGTCCTGGGATCGAGCCCCGCATCAGGCTCCCTGCTCAGCGGGAAGCCTGCTTCTCCCTCTGCCTGCTGCTCCCACGCTTGTGCTCTCTCTTTCTGTCAAATAAATAAATAAAATCTAAAAAAAAAAAACAAACAAACAAACAATTGCACTGGCAATCTTAAACAGACGAGGAAGACTCTGTGAAAGACTTATTGGAATAGGAGAGAAAGGCCAGGACTAAGTCTGACCTTCACCCCACTAAAGCAGGGTAGTGGTAAGGTTTAAAGCATGGTATACACTGATGGGAAAGTGCTGTAGGATATTAGCCCATCTGAATTTGCTGACTGGCTTTATCTTTAAGACAAGAGGTCATTTTACAACTTGGAGCAAAGCATTCGTCAAAATTATGCTTCTACTCTTAGAAACTAGGAGGTAGAGTGCTATCTCCTTTCATGATGACATTGCCAGGTTGTGAAACTGGCAAGAAGCTTTAAAAGAATGTATACACAGCTCAAAAAGCAGAAAAAAAGAGTTGGCAATTTTCTAAAGTAAATGTTCTAAGAAGAGGGAGATTAGCGCCCAGTGTCAGGAGGAAAAGTGTCAAAAATGTAGTCAAGTTATGGGGAACATGAAGGTCTTCTTTGTCATGGGCCTAAAGAAGGGTACACTAGGGACTTAATCTTTATTTTCAACTTTTAATTAAAAATGTAACTCAAGAAAATAGAATATTTTAAGATTTATGAAGACTTTGAGATGTTGAATGTATTATTCACTTACGGTCATTATAGTATTAACTATTCCATATGTTTGCAATATTACAAAATTTAATATTACAGTTTCCTTGTAACCTTAAGTGACTAACCCTATTTTGATAAATATTTTATACTTATAAATATCTATATATAAATTTATATTATAAAATTAATTTGGTCGAGTAATATCTGGGGAAATACATTTGGCTATTTGACATTTGGAAATGATGATTATTAAAGGCAGTTATTTATTATGTTTTAAGTACTTTCTGTGGTCAGCTTCTATAATAAGAGTTTATCAACACTGTCTCACCAAATCATTAGAGTAACTGGTATTCCAGATTTCCAGATGAGAGAGAAATAAAAGCTCGTCCAGGGATACAAGGTAATACACAGAACTATCTCACTCACCTTCAGCTCTTTGACTACACACTACCCTGGCTCCAGACTCCATCTTCTCTCTTTTGTAACTGGCTTCTCTGGTGAGATCTTAAACCTGTATCTCAGCCCAGTCCATGACAATGCAATTCTGTGCAATTAAATTGTCTAAATTCTATGCAATTAAATTATTGCCATGCTTCTTAAGATTCTGAATGCATCATCTGTCACAAAGAATAAGCTGATGTTTATAACTTTTAAAAAGAATTAAATTCTACTTTTTCTTAACCAACAAAAAAGGACTCAGTGCACACTATAAGAAAAACTGAGTACAAACTGAAAATGACACTGGAATCTTACTGCTTTATTAACATAGGGCAATAGGACCTGGTGTTATCTAATGCACATGAAAACTCTAAATCTTAAATTCAGAACACTCTAACATTTGGAAGTTTTCAGAAAGACATGCAAAATGGTGGGGCAATTAGCATATGATCCAGACAAGCTAACCTTTTTACATTAATGCTGTGGACAAAGTCCAGGTGAGACTCACAGCTGCTGTCGACACTCTTTTCTCTTACTGGTTTAGCATCAGTAATTATGTTTAAACCCATTTTCAGAGCCAAGTATTCTTTCCGAAAACCAGAAGAAAAAAAAAAAAAAAGGCTTGGCTCTCAATTAGGTGAACGGCAAATATTTGTTCTCGTGTTTGCTGATACAGCAAGTGAAAAGGTGTGTGAGTCAAAAGCACTGAGTAACTTCTTAGAGATCGGTAGGTATTGTGAAGTGAGTTGCTTGATGTAACTATCAATATTCAGCAATGCACCTATTTTAATGTTACTAACGACTGAATGAGGATGAGAAGCAGTGTATGCTGGCATTCCGCAATCAGCAAGGTGGTGCTTACCTATGAACGAATATATTCCGTACCCTGAAGCGAAAAGGCAGATGGAAGCAGGTGTGTGCGTGCTGGAGACGGCATTACATGAAGACACGGCGTATGAAATGCAAGTCAAATTTGTTTGATAAGCACTTAGAAATTGGGATGCTATATCTGGCTTAGCTACCTAATCCTAGCAATTGGGTTTTCAGTGTCCTCATTCAGGAGGCAGCCACATGTAGTGATTGAGAACATTCCAGTGGTCCTGAGTCCTGAGGTATGTGTTCAAAGTACCGGACGTGGTACCTCATATACTGCGGTCCGTAAATATTAGCCATTGCTCTCTGCAAAGAGATGACAATCTTTGTTGCAGTATCCACTACTATTTTGTAAAGATTCAAAGATGAAATGGATTTGAGTTTAGTTTGCAATGTTAGGGGAATGTTACAATATCCATTTTTAAAAATTTTTTATTGAGAGAGAACATGAGCAAGGACAGAGGCAAAGGCAGAGGGAGAAGCAGGCTCCCTGCTGAGCAAGGAGCCTGACGTGGAACCGATCCCAGGACCCTGGGCCGGGATCATGACCTGAGCCGAAGGCAGACGCTTAACCTACTGAGACACCCAGGTGCCCCTACAATGTACATTTTTTAAATCATCATTCTATCAAACCCTCTATTTCTTTAAAAGTCCAGTATAGCACAAATTATTCAACTTTCTGTGGGGCAGATCACGTATTTTCTTTAGGCAGTCTCTCGTAATTTATGTCGGAATGGAATGGAATGTATTAAGTTGGAACTTAAAAATACACTTGAATATAATGACTGTACCATAATTAGCCCAGTTTCAGAAATAAAAATCTGTTTCTGTTGGCATACTCTGGTCAATTTAGTTCTCCTAATTAAATGATATTTTCTCTCTCACTGTTTACTGAAGTGATACTTTGCAGTGTTCAGCAGTAGCGACTTTAACTAGGACAGTTAGTGGAATATTTAGCTATCTTTTTGATACTCCCTTGAGTTTAATATACCTCATATGGAGACACAAATTCTTTACATTGAGAATAAGTTGTACTTTCACTAATAGTTTCATACGAAATATTGATAAGGAGAGTAGATAAAAAAGAAAATAAAATGAAAACAGTAAAAACCTATTTGTTTTCTTATAGATATGATGATATTCAGAATAATGTGGCTTGATGACAAATGGAGTATCTGTGAAAATGAATTTAGACCTGATTACAAAAGTAATGCTTAGCCACTAAAAGATTTTCTCAGAAGTGTGACACAATCTGGGAACTTCACCTGTCTTAATCAAGTGCCTACTTACACAGTTGCCATGGATGAAGAAAGGCACAAAAATGATACCCGATCTTCTAAACATTTTTGTAAGAACCAATATACCCCATGGAAAAAAATCATTATCTTGTTCTTGGTGTCTCTGAAAGTGAGGGAATTAACTTCATTTTGAGTTTTCCTCATCTCCAGAATATCTTAATAAGGATTAATTAATTTAATTAACTTAAGTATTAAGAAATAAAGCCATTTGTAAAGAATTAGCAGAATTATTAAAAAATTTATCATGAAGGGGCGCCTGGATGGCACAGCGGTTAAGCGTCTGCCTTCGGCTCAGGGTGTGATCCCGGCGTTGTGGGCTCGAGCCCCACATCAGGCTCCTCCGCTATGAGCCTGCTTCTTCCTCTCCCACTCCCCCTGCTTGTGTTCCCTCACTCGCTGGCTGTCTCTCTGTCAAATAAATAAATAAAATCTTTAAAAAAAATTTATAATGAAAAAGATATTTCATTTCATTCCATTGAGAAAAATGAGTAGATTTCTTGAGAACATCCAATGTATTTGTCTGTTCATTGATAAGACTAATGAAATTTAGAAAATATGTCAAGGCATTACAATTCTCAGCGTTATAAACATTTCTGACTTTATATACAGCGAGGCAATTGTTTAGATATGCCCATTCTCCTCTCCTCTTGTATGATTGTTATGTGTAAAACATGATCCTAGAAACACAAACATTTGTCCCTGATCCAAGCATTAGATGGAGAGAAATAACAAAAAGAAGAAAAGACATTTGTAATACATTTATGCTCATCCTTCAGGGATGGCTACAATTTAAAACACACTGACTTAACTGTTTTGCAAATTAATAGCATTAAAAAAAGCAAATTAGTCACATTTTGGATTCCCTCTATATTCTAAAGTTTTATAATGTATATACTATAAAATTTGCACTATGCAGTACATTATTCTATGGGTTGTAGTAATGCATAAAATCATATCTACCATAAAAATCTTGATATGGAACAGTTCAATCACTCTAAAACTTTTCCATGCTGTCCCTTTATATTTAAAACAGCCTTCTACCCAGTATCCTAGAAACACTGTTTGCCATCTCTAAAATTTACCTTTTTACAGAATATCATATAAACAGCATCATACGAGATGTAGTTTTAGGGGTCTGGCTCCTTGCACTTAGCAAAATACATTTAAGATTCATCCACGTTGTTACATGACTCAATCATTTATTCCTTTTTATTCCTGCATAATATTCCATTTATTGACTACACCAAAGGACTTATGCGTTGTTCCTACTTTTTAGCATTTTTATGTAAAATTTCCAAAAATATTCACATACAGGTTTTTATGTGAACATAAGTCTTCACTTTTCTTTGATAAATAGGAAGTCAAGACATTGCTGGGTCGCAGGATAAGGTATATTTAACTTTATGAAAATACCAAAAAGTAACTCTACCATTTTTCTTTCCCACCAAAATATATGAAAGTCTGGGGGAACTCAACACTGATCACTTACGTTGAGCATATTTTTGAATGCTTATTTACCATTATTTGGTGAGGCGTCTGTTAAGATATTTTGCCAAATTTTGCATTGTTTTCTGATTTCTTAGTGAGTATTGAGTTTGAGAGTCCCTAATTCTGTATTTGTTATCATAAGTGCAATTTGCAAATAACTCCTCTGAGTTCATGGTCTGTCTTCATTTTCTTAATAGTGTCACATATCAGAAGTATTTAATTTTTCATTTTTAATGAATATCTGAAATCTTTAGTGAACATGGTAGCACAGACATTTTTCCTGTTTATTTCTAGAAGCTGTATAGTTACACTTCACATTTAGGTTTATATTCCATTCTGAGTTAACTTTTGTATAATTTGCAAGATATAGGTGAGTTTTCTTATATTTGTGTGTTTACACTCAACAGTTCTAGCACAATTTGTTAAAATTGTTACCTGTTCTTTACTTAATTGGCTTTGATCTTAACTAAAATTCAGTTGACTGTGTTTGTGTGTCTGTTTCCAAGCTCAGTGTTCCATTCCATTGTGCCGTGTATCTAGACTTTAACCAATACCAAGTTATTTTTATTACTGTAACTGTAGAATTATTCATTCGCTTCCTTTATATTGATTTCTGTTCCTCATCATTGCATTCTTTATGCTTGCTTTTGATTTAATTTGTCCATCTTTTTTCTAGTTGCTTAAGGTACAATAACCAATTAGAAAATATAGTAGAAAATACATTCACAGTAAAAATAAACACCATGAATTTTGTAATTTAGGAAAAAGGAAATATATTGGTTTAAAAATGACAAGGTCCGGACTTTCATGGAGAAGTCAACATAGGTTTATTGCTGCATATATACAAAATAGGATTTCATAGATGGACAAAACATATTGCATTGTGGCTACATATATCAACAGGAATTTTTTTTTTTAATTATGCGGACTAAAGCAAATTAAAATACTAGTATAAATGGGAGAGCTAGCAATCAGGAAACTGATGTCTGGTGGTTTGGAAAATCCCAATCCCTATAGAGAGCTGATGGTAAAATACAGAATGTTTGAGTTAAAGAGCCACAAATTTGTGCCTCTCTCTACCTCTGATTAGAGCTACGAAATCAACAAATTAGACAAAACCAGCATCAGAGAAAGATAATAATAGGTGGGTAGCGTAAAGTTGGAAGGGGCTTTTATTTTTTAATGAATGAAACCATGAGAGAGAAACAGAACTGGTTACTTCTATGATAATGTAACAATTACTGTTGTAAGACTACTTCATTCTTTTCAAAATGTTGGCAAGTTACATTTTGTCATTTAGTTTCAAAGAATGTGCCAGGCTGGAACATTTCAGGCTGGTGGTGTTACATAATTTTTTAAAACAACGTCATTTGATCTGTTTCCTAATTTAGGTATTTACAAAACAGTGACTAAAACTCGAGTCCAATTAACTTGTGGTGTTGTGAATTTATTTCACTTTATCGTGAAATTCAAGATTTCTCGACCTAAATCTGTCAGAATCTGACAAAGTTACATGTCAACATTTGTCTTTTAAATATGCAGCATAGCATATTTGGATTTTTAATTAGCAATGTGTTGCTTGACAAACAAACAAAAGTTTGTCCAAGAAATTTTGAAAAAGCTCTTACTCAGTCAACTATTTGGCGTTACTTCTAAAAGATTAAAATTTAACTGTTAGCAATTACATTTTCTCTGGATTATTTATCCCTTTAATTCCCACCGTATGTTGTTTGTTGCTATTACCTATTTCTTCTAGTTCTTTCTATAGAAGCGGAATGGCAAACTCTAAACACAGATGCCCAGAAAATGACATATGTGGGCATTCAGCATTCTCATTTTAGGAGATGATATTAAGTTTTGGGTTTTGTTACTAAAAGTGTTCGGATGAAATAACCTCATTATTCCAGGAGACACTAATTTGTTGGTTTTTTAATGACCATTACACTTCTTTGTCTCTCACACTCTTTTTGTCTGTCAATAACTGAGGTTATTGTTTTTATTAAAATGGCACATGCATATTTTTGTCATCAAGTAAGACCAAAAAAAGTAAGAACCAAAAGGAAAAAGTTACTAAAAATCTAGTAACATCACAAAATACTTTTCAAGATGTAACTGTGAGTATATAAACCGTTTAATAATGGATGGATGGATGGATGAAATTAAGAGTTCCCCCCACTTTTGCTCCCAGAAGATCCCATGTAGTCCTGTGACTTTAAATAGCATTCATTTTCTACCAACTCCAAAATGTATATATTTCAGTAAAAGAAAGCATACTTTCCCTGATTTTGACCACTTTACCATTAGTGCCACCAAAAATGCTAAGTTCCTACTAATGCTTCTCCTTGACCATTTCAATAGGCTTCTGGTCTCCCTGCTTCAACTCTTTCTTTCATGGGATTTCACCACACTAGTGAGAATTACCCATGAAACATAAAAATCAGACCCTCTTATCACGTCACTCAAAACCATAAAACGGCATTACATTTACAATAAAATGCAATTCCTTAGTGTGGCCTATGTGGTCCTCCCTGTCCCTGAGCTGTCTTTCTGAGAGCATCTTCAAGCAATCCCCCTTTGCCCCACTCAGATCCAGTCATACTGAACCTCTTAGAAGGATCATAGGTCATTTCTCCTCAAGGCCTTGGCGCTTGCTCTTTCCTCCACCAAGATTATTCTTCCCCAAGGTTTTTGCATGTATTGTTCTGTATTTTATTAGATCTCTACTAAAATATGACTACAGAGAGGAATTACCTGACCATCCTAAAATAGCCAGTTCCCTGTTTGATCTCTTACCCCACTATATTTCTCTTCATAGCACTTATATTTACTGAAAATGATATTATATAATTATTTGGGTAAGTTCATTGAATGTGTTCCCTATAGAATGCAAACCGTATAGGTGCAGGGAGTAAGCTCCTCTTATTTGTAGTTTTACCTGCAACAACAGAGTGGCACCTAGTGAGCATAAAATAAATATTTATCAGTTGTTATGAATGTAAAGATTGATTAAATCAGAACCTGCTTTATGTTATGTTATTTTTTCAATAAAAATATTGAATTGAATCTTAATTTAACTAAAATGTAAGTAAATTAATAATGAAAGTAGTTAAAATAAAGCTATAATTCTTTGTCAAAGAGAGGTTAATTTTGAGATTCCTCTGCAGTTTAAAAAATGTAAAGATTTTGGGGCACCTGGGTGGCTCAGTCATTAAACGCCTGCCTTCGACTCAGGGTGTGATCCCAGAGTCCTGGGATCGAGCCCCACATCGCGCTCCCTGCTCTGCTGGGAGCCTGCTTCTTCCTCTCCCACTCCCCCTTCTTGTGTTCCCTCTCTTGTTGACTGTGTCTCTCTCTGTCAAATAAATAAATAAAATCTTTTTAAAAAAATGTAAAGGTTTTAGTCATTGATTTTTTAAAAATCTCTATTATCCTATCAAGCAATATCCACTGATTTTAAAATAAAATATGATGAGATCACTGAACTTATCTTTATTTCCAATTCTCCTTCTTTCTATCCTCCTTCCTATCTCCTTCTCCCTATCAATGACTTATTTGGGTTATATTACTTTTACAGAATTAATTTCTTAAAAAAATTACATTTTCCTCTGTATGCATAATGGTTACAGATGTCTAGGCTTTGTTTATATATGAATAGATTTATCTTCTAAGTAATGGTTTATCTCTTTTTAAATTGTTTATTCTCATTTTTATTAGATTGATAAGTTCTGTTTGTCTACCTTCTTGCAGTGTTTTTTATGAATGTCGTAATTATGCTCTCTGTCCCCTAAGTTAGGGTATACTTAAACATATTTGCATACTTGAACGTCAAGCAAACTGTGTAGAAAAAATATTAGATTTTATTTTAGTTTGGCCAGAACTTTCTATCATCACTCAACCATCTTCTGGCTTGTGTTGCTATGTAGAACTATGAAGATTATTTAATTTTTCCCCTTTTCTTCTACTTGATTGTCTCTATATTGACATTATAAGTACTTGCCAATATTTGGTTCTCCTAACCTTCTGAGAACACAGATGACTATTCTTCCCAACTTAACTGCTGAAAAGGAAGAGCATATGAGTAGTTTTAGGAAATGGGATACGAAAGGAGGTGGTAAACAAAACTTCTTGGAGAAATTATAAAAATAGAGTAGATTTTCATATGCTGCTATGACAAGGAGCCACCAAGTTCTAACTGGAGAAGCTAATGGATTATGATTTAGAGCCCACTGTCAATCTGCAGTTTGAACTACAAGAAACTGTTTATACTGGAGCATTTTGATCCAGAAAATGGCAATCAGTCTCATGTATTTCGATGAACATGTAGCATAGATTACAGCAAACTTTTGTTAGATTGTAGCATTAAAATTTGGGGTCAATTTGTTATCACAGTTATCCACTTGTATAAATCCTGTGTGCTCTTACTTGCTTGTTCTCTCTCCCTCCCCCCTCAAATCTATCTATCTATCTATCTATCATCTATCATCTATCTATCTATCTATCATCTATCTATTTTTTTCCCTCTCTGTCTCTTAAATAAGACATATGCTTTGAATTTTCAGGATCAAGTTTCTTTTTCAGGGAACTTATCTTTTATTTTATCCTTCAGCGTGCTTTCTTTTCCATTTGAACTGTATTCTTCCTTTGGAATTTCATATTTTTGGGGAGAATTTCTTTTGTCTATATTATATAACACTCTCTCAATTTTATGTCATCTATTTTTAAATTTTATTTACTATGATTTACTCAGATTTACCCATTATATTAGCATTTTTTACAATTATTCTTATTGTTTTTGTCTGTTTATTTTTCAATTAGCTTTAATTTCTCTTAGTTTCTATTTTTGCTTCTTATTTCTGGAAAATATCTGCTCTTTTCATTGTTCTGCTATATATTTTTTTCTGTTGAGTTTTCTTCACTTTTTTTTTCTTTCTTTTAAGAGACATCTCAAGTCTGTAATTCTATTGTTGACAATAGTGGCTCTTCTATCTAATATCATTTTGTGTTTCCTTCATTCTGATTCTTATCTTTGAGTTATACCCAAAAGTGTCTGGAAAAAGTGAAGTGGAGAAGTAAAGGGGAGTAGTAGAGGGGTTAGAATTTGGGGCGGGTGATAGCGTCAATTTAGTGTCGTTGTTTTAAACAACCTCTAACCAAATCTGTTTTTTTGTTTTGTTTTGTTTAAATTTTCTGTATCTTAAGCTGTGTCTATACTAGGTTTGAGGAATTGATGAAGATAAAATGAATCGCCCCTTTAGTCCACAATCTTTCTGTGTTTGACTCTTCAGCTCGCTGCTTTCTCTGCCTCCTTTTTGCTGTCTTCCTCTTGACACAGAGGTGACAGTTTTTAGTCCTTTATCCGTTTGGTATTTGGACTTGATTGTGTGGTCATCTATTAGTCTATAAGTCATTGATGGTGAAAAACAGTTTTTCTGCTCACCATAATATTCATAAGATCAAAGCATTGTTGGCATCTGGTATACTTTAGAGTTTGACAAAATTATTGAATTAATAACAGTAATTGAAAGAAAATATAAAATAAAAATAAAACCTTGGAAACAATGAAGTAAATGGTAATCTTTTTTTTAATTAATTAATTTATTTATTTATTATTTATTTTTATTCATTCAACAGAGAGAGAGACAGCTAGCGAGAGAGGGAACACAAGCAGGGAGAGTGGGAGAGGAAGAAGCAGGCTTCCAGTGGAAGAGCCTGACATGGGGCTCGATCCCAGAACGCCAGGATCACGCCCTGAGCCAAAGGCAGACACTTAATGACTGAGCCACCCAGGCGCCCCCGAAGTAAACGGTAATCTGCTGAAAAAAACCAATATTTCAGAGAAAATAGTCTTGCATCTAGTAAATATATAATATGTTATCAACTCAGGTTTACAGTTAATATTTACAATGTTTTCTAAGCAGTATTTTCTCAAGAAACCCAAATTTATGTTGATACAAAGTTTAAATTTTTTGAATATTGTCCCAATAACAATTTTTAAAAAATAAATGTGATGGTGTGGTGGACAGTAAATATATTTTTTTTAATTTTACTTATTTATTTGACAGAGAGAGAGCACATGCAGAGGGAGAGGGAAGCAGAGGGAGAGGGGGAAGCAGGATCCCCCCTGAGCAGAGAGCCTGATGTGGGACTCAATCCCAGGATCCTAGGATCATGACCTAAGGTGAAGGTAGACACTTAACCAAATGAGCCACCCAGACACCCTGACAGTAAACATAAGTTCCTTGGAAACATACACCAAACAAAAAATATTATGTTAATATAGATTGCAAAAATGAGCTTGCTCTTTTTAAATCTATGCGGTAGAACTCAGCCAAATTAATGTATTTACAACTATATAATTCCAGCCAATTTATCTACTAAATTCTAAATGACTCTCTGTGGGAAAACAACATTGACACTTTCCCTACTAGTTTTAGTATAGTTTACCTATTGATCCCGAACTTTTAAAAAGGTACTATTTTAGAGAATGTGTGTGGATATGTGGAAGGCACATATTTTACTTCAGGTTTAATTTCATTTAAAGAGGTCGATTTAGGGGCACCTGGGTGGCTCATTGGCTAAGTGTCTGACTCTTGATTTCAGGTCAGGTCATGATCTCAGGGTGGTGACATCAAGCCCCGTTGGGTCCGCCCTCAGCAGAGAGTCTGCTTCTCTCCTGGTTCCTCTCTCTCTGCCTCCCCACCCCCAACTTGTGCATGCACACTCTCTCTCAAATAATTTTTTTTAAAAGGTCAATTTAAGGTCTATATACGTAGCTGTCTGAATGCTAACAGGGACAATCCATATGGTTTTATTTTTTATAAGCGTTCTATTGCATCCTGCACTTGGCTTGGTGGGATGATTCAAAATGTGGTGAACTTTGTTTTTCTTAATCTTAATATAGGCATCAAGGATTTTGCTTGTGTGTGGAAGAAGCAACACAAATTGAGTGTGATTGTACATAGGGCCAATGTATCTCCCATTTCTATAATGTGCAATAAAGTCATTAAAGATTAATAAAGATCAGAATGATTTTTAAGAAGTTAGAAAGTCTCTTAGTACGCATCATTCTTCTACACACTTAATTTTTAAGAATTCAGAAGCTTAGAATTGTGATTGCAAGTTTATATTTTTATTCTGACACAACTTCAACTCCAAAATATATGATTTTAATGTGTGTGTGTATATGTCTGTGTGTTTTCTTGTCTCCTTATGGCCCATTTGCAAGCATCCTTTTCATCCTTTGTTAAATATATTGAAATGTACTTATGTTAAAAAAAAAAAAACCTGCTATCTCTGCCTAAGTGTACAGTCTCAAGATG
The DNA here is from genome assembly GCF_017311325.1 of Ursus maritimus. NCBI lineage: Eukaryota > Metazoa > Chordata > Mammalia > Carnivora > Ursidae > Ursus > Ursus maritimus. The sequence continues at coordinate 59,145,292 of NW_024426885.1, forward strand.
TGTATATATTCATAGTTTAAAATAGTTGCCTAAACTCAATCTAATACTATATTTCCATGACATATTTCCTATGTGTACAAGTCATCAAGATATTGGATTCCTTGGAAAATAATTAAGTATATGCCAGATCACGAACCCTTTTTCTTACTTGTTAAATCAGGATAAAACAGATGTGACAAGCTCCACATTTTGGATCACTGAGCCACCCAGTGAAATAAGCACCTATAGATACCTTATTAGAGAACAAAAGCCTTTACGTTATAAGGTTTTACATTTATGTTTTCTCCAGCAGTTCTGACTTTGATTGATACCACTGATCTTTCTCCTTAGAAGTAGATTGAGAACAAGCATATTTATAGTGCACATCTCACAGCTTGTGTTTTTACATGTAAGTCTGTGCTTTCCTTCTACACTACGTTTCAAAGTTATATCAATCACACTGTGTATAAGAAATACGTTGATTAAAAAAAGCAGAAGTGCCTTTTCAAAGAAAGTTAATATACTAGAAGAACTAATGCTTCACCTAAAAAAGAAAAAACAAACTGCTTAAAATTAAAGCATTTATATGGATTCTATTTGGATGACTCAAAGGGATGATTAATCCATTTGAGGATAACAACAACAAAAAAATCAGATCATTGATTTTTCTGTAAATAAAACAGTGTCAAACTGTTTGTTCAGTGCCCTACAGGTGTGGCATATTGCTATAATACTTTTCAATCCTAAAATGTTCCATTTGGCCAATGTGTGTTCAATTAAATAATTACTAGCATGTGTTTTAAGAAAGAAACTATAAGGATAAATAAACTAAAAGTTTTCTGAAAACACAGTCTAAATTCATTCAAGTTTTATTTTTATCTTTATCTGTTTTAAAGTGATGTGTAAATTGAGCATTTATAATTTATATTGAGCACTTTAGAGGTTGATTTATTTCAGGCTTTTAGGAGAGACACAAATGTTTGAAATTTTGACATAGGTTTCCACTGGGACCATGCTAGAAAGAGACTTACCTAACTGCTGGTACACTACTCTCTAACATTATCTTTTTTTTTTATTCTTAATTTGTATGATTACTTTGGAAAACATGGCACATAAAGAACAAATCTGTGAGAAGGAAATCTCTGGCAAGATAGAGAATATGAAGAATGTTAAAGCTAAAAAAGGTAAGGACTATGTAGGTGCAAAAAAATTGGTCCCCCAAATTCAGAAGAGTCAAAGGCATTGCCCCCAACATACAAAAGGTAGAAAAGCCATCCCAGGTGAATTATACAGCAATACCGACGCATCAGACGGATGCCACATTATTTTCATGATGTACTGAAGGTCTTATCAAGATTTATGCCCTCAAATATCAACCATGTGTTGATATATTAAATTTTTATGCCAATACCAGCAACCCAACCCCCCCACACATGTCGAGTTCTAGAATTGTATACCTAATTGGTATTGAATGTCACCATACAAAATTCAGATATAATATAACCAAAACTTAAATCACTAGCAATCTACAGAGCCTATTCTTTCTGCAGTATTAACTCAGAGAATGATATTACCATCTATTTGGTCTCGTAAAAAGTGATTATTTTAGTTTTCCTTCTCTTTCTACCTTCACATTTAATCAGTAACCAAGGCAGTAGACCTTCCATCCTAAATATCTCTTGCCCATATAACTTTATTAAGACATATTTTCCATATCAGGTAACTCTCCCATTTCCAGTACACCATTAGTACAAAATACTAAGTTTACCAAATTGTGCAATCATCAACATAAGTCAGTTTTAAAACATTTTCACTGTCCTATAAGATCCCTCATGCCCATTAATATTTAATTTCTGTTCCCTTACCCTCCTCCAAGTAACCACTAATCTACCTCTGTCACTACGGATTCTGGACATTTCACATAAGTAAAATCATACAATTTATTTGAGGCCTTTTGTTTTTAGCTTATTTCACTTAGCATAATTTTTTTGAAGTTCATCCATAATACCACAGCATGATTCAGTGGTTTGTTCCTTTTCAGTGCTGAATTGTACTCAATTGCCAGGATGTCCCATGTTTTGTGTATTCATCAGTTGATAGACATTGGTTGCTTCAGATCTATTTTTTTTCTTCTGATTTTTTAAAATTTTGGTATAATACATGTAACATAACATTCACCGTTATAACCATTTTTACATGTACAGTTCCCTGACATTAGATTATCTCCATATTGTGCAACCTTTACTACCATCCATCCCAGAGCTCTTCTCATCTTGCAAAACTGGAACTCTACCTTTGAAATTTCATTCCTCCTTCTTTCCAGCCCCTGGCAACCACCACTTGACTTTGTGTCTCTATAAGTGCAATTGTTCTCGTTACTCCATTTAGACAGAATCATACAGGATTTGTCCTTTTGTGTCTGGCTTATTTCACTAAGCATAATGTCCATAAGGTTCATCCATACTGTAATATGTGTTACAATTTATTCCCTTTTAAAGCTAAATAATATCCCATTGTATGCATTTGCCACATTTTGTTTATCTATTCATCCATTAGTGGATACTGGAGTTGCCTCCACATTTTGGCTACTGTGAATAATGTTGCTACAAACATTAGTGTACAAATGTATTTTTGAAACCCTGTTTTCAATTCTTTTGAATATATATCCAGAGGTGGAATTGCTAGATTATGTGATAATTCTATGGTTTGTTGTGGTTGTTTTAAGAAACAATCATACTGTTTTCAATAGCAGTCACTGCATTTTAAGTCTCCAACAACAGTGAACAATGGTTTCAATTTATCCACATCTTAGCCAACACTTGTTATTTTCTATTTTTTTCTTTTTATATATAATAGCTATTCTAATGGGTGGGAAGTGCTTAAGATTCATTTTCGACTAGGTTTTCTACCCACAAGTATTGAGGGAGAGTGAAAATAAAGGGAAGTAGGTAGATAATGTATTGAACTTTCACTATATATTGGCAAACATTACACATAGGTAGATCTTTCCTTATTTAAGAATGAATGTAAGAGATTAAAATGCTAAATATAAACGGAACAAATCCAAAATTTCTCTGAGGCTCTGTCCGTTTGGTATTTGAATTGCTTTTACTGAGGATAAAATACAAAACACAAGATATTTTTAAAAGTGCATATTTCACTCTGGTTCACATGAACTAGTACTATGTTTTTTAAAGATTAATTATTGGATGCTTATTTAAAAATGACTGTCCCCCGGGAATTTTTAGCATTTTATTTTAGCACTGAAGTCATTGTTTTTTAAGATTATCTTACATAGAAACAATCCCATAGATGCTAGCAGATTTTCTGTAGATAAAACAGAAATTGGATACCCAGCACCTGAGCCACTGTGATCATGGCTAAGGCCAGCATTTCTGTAGATGCTTTGTGCTCCTGGATCACAATTTGAAATCCAACACACTAGGCCATAGTGAAAACAGAATTTGTTCCAAGAGACATTATATCAATTTTTTCACCAAATAATTTTAGGCAGTTTTCTGTATAGTTGAATAATTAGGTAGAAGAACTGGGTGATGGGTATTAAGAAGGGCACTGGTTGTGACAAGCACTAAGTGTTATATGTAAGTGACAAATCAGTAAATTCTACTCCTGAAAGTAATATTACACTATATGTTAACCAACTGGAATTTAAATAAAAACTTGAAACTAAAATTAATTAATAAAATAAAATAAAATTACAAACATCCCCACCCAAAAGAAACAATATGGCTGACAAAATTGATAAAGCTTTTGCACATACAAGGTCTACAGTCCCTGGAAGGGAAATATATGCTAGTAAATAAATAAATAAATAAAATATGATTTTATTTTTATTTATGATATATATATGTGATTACAAGTGAGACAAGTGGTATTAAGAATAGCTGTATTACGTTATGAAAGAGTTAAAGAAGGAAACTGAAACGAATAATAGGAAAGGCTTCCTCAAGGAAGTACATACTGACAGAGATATGAATAGGTGAAGAGTTTATAAAGATCTTCCAGATCACTTTAGTTGGGGTGAGAAAAAGAAATAGAAGATATCGAATAAGGATATTGAGGCACTAATCAAGAGACTCCATCAGTAATACAGGTAAAAGGTAATAGGGATTGAATATTGGCAGTGAAAGTGGAGAAACAAATGGATACTTGAGAGCTATTTAGAAAGTAAAACAGATACTAAATATTAAAAGACTGGTGATGAGAGATTGAGAAGTTTGGACATACTAATGTGCAAGACACATTCTTGAACTAGAATGCAAAAAATCTCAAATTAATTGCAAAATTGTAAACAATATACACTAGAGAGATCAAGCTTAAATAAAGTCTCCTAAACAAATACTGGGTCAAAGAGCAGGATGCTATCATCACAGAATTCTTCCACAAATAACCTATGGATTAAAAGCAATTTAGAGGTGATCTGGCAAAATGATTCTAAAATGAATATGGAAGTCTAATGCTGAAGAAATAAGTATGAAAAATCTTTAAAAAAATTAAAAAATAGTTGTCATTTGTCATGTCAGATTTCCATCAATATTTTATGTGTGCTATCAGATACTAATAAACAAATTAACCAATGGATTTGAATAATGCCCTGAATGCGATCAAAACATTTTATGGGAACATATCATATTTTAAAATGGCATCACAAGGGAACAGACTAGTAAAACATAAGTGATTTAGGGACAAGTTGTTATGAATATGGCATGAAAAAGTTTAAAACTAAATTTCAGATAGTTTAAAAAGTTAATTAATTGGTGTTTCTCTTCACACTTCCTGTATTCCTCAGTAATCTAATATTTATTCTATAATTATGTTTTTATTCATGACCTCTATAAATTGGTAGTTGTAGATAATTTCCGATGCTCTATATTTACATTCTTAAATCTTTGGGATGCTTAATCTGCAATATCCCACACTAAAAATACTATTTCTTAAATCGTATTGGGCATATGGGAGTTCATCTTATTTTTTCTTTATAATTCCACATGTGTTATAAATGATTTGCATGTATTTAATACATAACTTAAATATATACTTAAAACAAAAAAGAGGAGGACAAGAGAAAATATTCCCAAAAATCACATTAATAGCAGAAAAAAAATTATCCAAAGTCACAGAACAACACGTGAAATATATATCTCAGAGTTTTTGTCAATTGATGTAAATGAATTGCTAAGATTCTTTATATACTGTTTTCTTCTTTCTACTTTCATTTATTTTCATTATAAATATACATTACTTTGGGGCGCCTGGCCGGCTCAGTCAATAAGGCATGAGACTATCTAAGGGTCATGAGTTTGAGCCCACAATTGGTTACAGAAATTACTAAGTAAATAAATAAACAAACATTACTTTTGTAATCAGAAGACACATCCACATACATAAAGCTAATATAAATTCTCTCAGAATATGTGAAAAATTTCAAGCTGCAAGATTTCAGAAGACTCTTTTGCCTCCTTCATTTTACATTTTAAAGCTGAAGTTAAATATTTTTTTTGAAATAAAACTTTTTACTTTACCGGTATTTTTACTAATTGTTTTTTTATTCCCCTAAAATCTAAGAAAACAAAGATTTTAGATCAAATGGCCCACTGAGTACTGCACACACACTTTTCCAGCTAAAGGATTCTCCTAGGGAAGGGCTGAAAGAGAAGTATTTAAGAGAATGAAAGATATACCCACCCTGCATTCTGCCTGCTAGAAACACACCTTAAAGGTGTAGAAGTAATTGGAATTCAAATACTTTGCCCCTTTCAGTCCAGTTCACATTTATACAAGTTACTGACCCGCCGTCACTTCCTGCCTTCTCAGCCCTGACAGATTTTCTGAATTGGTCACAGATATTTGTGTCATCTATTTTTATGTTCTGCTTATCAAACGGAAGGACAAGGACAAGAAAGTTGAAATTGCTTGGAAATGGTTAGAGACATGGGGAAGAGTCGATTAAAGTGAAAGGTAAAATAACATACGTTTTTTACCCTTCGAAGTGTTAAGGATTTTCAAGTGTTTCTATGTATGATGTCTCGTATTGTACAGGAAAATTTCATGTTCTTTTATGTGCGAGATTAAAACAGACAAAATTTTTTTCCAAGAAGTAATAGTAAGTGGGGAGTTACTGGAAATATTTGCTATTTTTAAATAATCTTTCTAGACCAGGTCCTAGAAAAATACAAAAGCCACTAGCAAGTTTCTTACCCTTATTGTGTTTAGATTTCTCCTTATAGAAATGAGTGTTTTAATGTATTGTTTCTATACTGCTCGATTTTTAATATCAGAAAGTATTCTTCATTTATACCACAAATATAGTTTGATTATTAGATATAACCAAAACATACCATTAGAAGACATAGTGGAAATAAAAGAAACACAAAATACATCTTCTGCCTTCAATGTTAACACACTTTTAATGATAAATTGAAACCACCTCATGAAAGCATGTTTAATTTAGTCAGATGGTATGTGATAATTCTCTTACAATCACCGATCTTTAATAATATTTGAATACTAATCGTCCAGTTACATGTAGACTTTTGAGAACATAAATTCACATCAAAATCCCTAAGACTCATGGTGAATTATTTTAAAATCTAGTTTGTGTATTTGTAATTGTTTTTCTCATTATAAGATGCTTTCTTCTTTTCACTGGATTTACCAAGTTAGAAATCATTATTGCAAGATAAATTATTTCTCATGATAATTTAAATCATGTTTTATACTGAATGGAAAAAAAGAAACTCTGATAACTACATCTGTGTATTTAATTATTTACTCAATATGTAATATTTGCCTGGGGTTGGGATGCATACAATTTGAATCCAGGACACCCCTGCCATTCAGAAAATAAAAATCTTTATACTGGGGAGACACTCATAAAAAAGTTACAGGATAGGCATCCTCCTCTCTTGCAACAGTCTTTCTCTGCCTTGTCTTCACACCTGTGGAGCATGCTGGATGATTTGTTCTTTAGAAGCTCTCTCTGAAGCCTTGTTAGGATCTAGAGCAAACAGGCAAGGATGCAGAGAAAGGAGAACCCTCTTACACTGTTGGTGGGAATGCAAGCTGGAGCAGCCACCCTGGAAAACTGTATGGAGGTTCCTCAAAAAGTTAAACATAAAACTACCGCATGGTTTGGAAATCACACTACTAGGTATTTACCCAAAGAATACAAAAATGCTAATTCAAAGGAATATATGCCCCCTGATGTTTATGGCAGCATTGCCTACAGTAGCCAAGTTGTATATAATGCAGCCCAAGTGTCCACCGACCGATGAATGGAGAAAGAAGATGTGGTATATACATACAGTGGAATATTACTCAGCCAACGAAAAGAATGAAAATTTGCCATTTGCAATGATGTGGATGGAGGTGGTATGTTATGCTAAGTGAACTAAGTCAGAGAAAGACAGATATCATGTGATTTCACTCACATATGGAATTTAGGAAACAAAACAGATGAACATAGGGGAAAAAAGAGACAGGTAAACTATAAAAGAGACTCTTAACTGTAGAGAACAAGCAGGGTTGCTGGAAGGGAGATGGGTGGGGTGATGGGTTAAATGGGTGGTAAGTATTAAGGAGGGCAGTTGTTGGGATGAGCATGGGTGTTATAAAAATAAAGGGAAAAAAGAGAGAAAGCAGGATTAAAAAACAAAAATACATACGAACATACATACATGTATACATACATACATTCATTCAGCGATTAGGACTTACCGGTCTCCACACCAGGAGCAGCAGTGTGACATGAGTCTTGCTGCCGCCAGCACAAAGGAAATGCATCTAGAATTGAGGGAGGGGTGCGCCTGGGTAACACTGGGGTGCCTGGGTGGCAGAGTCATTGAGCGTCTGCCTTCGGCTCAGGGCGTGATCCCAGCGTTCTGGGATCGAGCCCCACATCAGGCTCCTCCGCTATGAGCCTGCTTCTTCCTTTCCCACTCCCCCTGCTTGTGTTCCCTCTCTCGCTGGCTGTCTCTGTCAAATAAATAAATAAAATCTTAAAAAAAAAAAAAAAGAAGAATTGATGGAGGAATAGAAAGCCAGCTGGAAAATGAAAATTCTGGATTGACCAGGAGGAGGGTATTTCTGGTCATTCGTGTTTTGCAGACTAAGAATTGACTACAAGGAATTCTAAAAGTGTAATAAGAAAATATTGAGAATCTGTCCAAGTAATAGATCAGATTAGATTTGATAAACTGTAATCAGACATAATAGATGGGTCCCATTCACAGCAAAAAAGTGTGACCATTTTTAAACATGAAAATGAATGGTACATATAATAGCTAACAAATACATGTAGAGTTATATGTGATTTATATTCCATATTATACGATAGTGGACATCCGAATACTTTACATTGGATTTTAAAGAATACCCTGTGTATTTCTTATGATACACTTTGCAAAAACAAGTTTTAAAGAAGCAGGCTAAATTATTTCCAGACACTCAGAAGCGAACTATCAAGTGAGAAGAAATGCTTTTAAGTGTGAGAATAAATGGAAGTAGATACCAAGCACACGAATTCCCGTTAATATCACTATCCTCTAACTACTGGTTAGAGGAGTGTTTTGCTCGTCTTTTACTCTGTTATTTTCAACCTGATGTAGGTTTTGTTTAAATTATTAGATAATAGTTTTAAAGGTTGATTGATATTTAATGACAGAATAAAATAATTTTAAAACCTAGTTTCAGACAAGATTTCCTGTTGATGTTTAATACAAATTGTACACTATCCAAATAATTACGATCAAGTTATTTTACGGTAGAGATCAATTTTCAGGAAAACAGAGACCAACACGTTTTTTTCTAATTTTAATCTCACAGAATTTATAGAATCTAGCAAACAAAGCAAACTTACAGGAGCCACCTGTGAGTTTCTTATTTATACACTGATTTACTAATTTAAAAAAGTAATTATTGGATACCTATTAGGTACCAGATATTATGCTAGCCATTGGGAAAAAATAATATAGATAAGAATTCGTCCTTGGGTAGCTTATGTTTATCAAGGGACAAAAGATTTATAAAGAATCATGGGCAATAGAGTGATTTATGACTAAAAGAGAAAATTATTAAAGATGCAGTGAGAGTACAAACCTCAAAAAGGTTGATTCTACTTGCTTGAAATGGAAGGGTGTCAGAAAAGGTTGCAGAGAGCTGGTCATACTTGAACGGAGTCCTGAAAGCTTGAAGAAAGTCTGCCAAATAAATCTTAAGCCAAGCAACAGAATATAACAACTATTTTAGACCATACACATGGAGAATATTGTGACTCAATATCAAGAAAATTTTTTCTTGTACATAGAAAAGGTCCACAGTGTAAACCCAAAAGAACGCTTTTACTTTACAAACCCTTAGCTAGAAAAATTGCACTTTTATAGGATGTTTGTGTGAATGGGGGGGGGGGACAATCAGAACATCTTAGATGTCTGAAAAGGCCTAAGTAGTCATTTGTTTTCATTCCCCACCTAGAGAAAGAATATATGAAGTGTGATGGATTTTTCTGAGAAAAGCTTGAAAATTATCTGTATCCAAGACAAATGATTTTCAAGCTTTGCACATAAATAATCCATTTAATTTTGTGGACATGTCATAATTATGACTGAGGTATATTACAAATTTCTGGTATATAACTTGCCTAATTATTTGAGTCTATGTCTATACTATGAAGTCACACTGAATATATCTAAAGTTTCTTCCCTGTTATTAGAGTTGGAAGTTTTCCACTACCGAGAAACATATATCTGAAAACAGGTAATCTTTCTAGACATTAATTGGCATTGTTAAAATTTTCGTGTACTGTTTATGTGCTATTTTCAAATTTATGTGGAATGTATTAGAGGTTCAAATTTGCAATAGCACATTTAAATTTAATTTCTATAAACCATAACTATATTTTTCTAAAGATGTTTTATTCACCAAATGTTGACATAAAACTAAATGATTTAGTCTTTCCATTTCCCCATGATATAGCTGCTTTTAATATTGGATAGACGAAATACAGAGATCCCTAAACTATTTTATTTAAATGTTTACCGATCGATGAACAAAAAGCATTAACTTTATAGAAATAGTTTGGAATATTTATGAAAATATGGCCCTTGGAAATTATAGGGAACCTATATTTTAAAAGTTAAAATGCTCTTTCATTTTTTTTTTGTTACAGAAAGATTTAAATAAAAATCAAGAGTCAAGAATATATTTACAAAGAGGAAGTAAACAATTCATTTGGAAAACTATTTTTTCTCTCCATACTTAAAGTCCTTTAATAGCACTACCAACAATATTTTAGGAACCAGAATTCTGAACACATTAACACAAATCTCATAATAAATGTGAATAATGCAGCCACTTGATTAATTGACCAAAACAGCAGGGATTGTGATATTTGGGGGATGGTAGTAGCTAGTGTTGGCATTTCAGATGGTTGAGTAGAAATTCAGTGGCAGCAACCTGCTTATAAATCAATAAGTTTAAAGTTTAGGTTTAAAAATCATTTCTATAGTCAAACCAAACTGCTTGGGGTAGGAGCCTAGAACTGCGAGAATGAGTGTTTATGATGAACTGATGTGTTCAAGACACTGTTACTATGCTAAAACTACACGCTCCTATCTATTCAAAATACATCCCAGCCTATCTAAAAGTACTCTGAGAATTATCATCCTTCAGTAGACAAATAAAGGTCCAATGCTGCTTCTCGGAGAGCATCATCGTTCAATAGAGAACCTCCCCATAGCCAAGCAATGCTTGCAATTCGCTCTCTACCTTTTTGACTTTGACTTTGGAGTTCAGTCTGAAACCATTTTTCTCAATGTCAGAAGTCACAGGAATTTCTCCTGGTCAGCATTACCAGGGCTTCTCGTTGTACTCTGACTTCTGTCGGCCTGAAGGGTAACAGCCTCTTGAAGTGCTCCTAAAGGCCCCAGAAGAATATTATGGACAACATTTTGACTATGTTTTAAATCAGGCTATCCCACACAAATGCTGGTAAATTGGCAAAAACTTATTCAGCCATCATTACATGACTTTCAGGCAAAGCATAGACAGAAACTGATTTATAAAATAAAGCATACGCTTGGATTTTGTTTCTTCATTAACTGAAGACTTCTGCTTGTTGTATCTTGAAGCATATGAAATATAAATTTAGCTAAAAAGTTACATTACTCAAAGGAGTAGAGGAAATAATGACATATTTTGTTAGTCAACTTTTTTTTAAATCAGAAAGGCATATTTATTTTATTTTATTTATTTTATTTTTAACTCTTTGACCCCTTCGCCCATTTCTCCCAGCCCGCAAACCCCTGCCTCTGTCAACCATCCATCTGTCCTCTGTATCAATGAACATTTTTTTCTTTTAGATTCCATGTATAAGAAAGATCATATGGTATCTGCCCTTCTTTGTCTGACTTGTTTCACTTAGCACAATGCCTTCAAAGTTCATCCACGTTTTCACAAATGTCAAGAATTCATTCCCTTTCATGACTGAATAATATTCTATTGTAAATATAATTCTTTACCCATCCATCCATAGATGGAAACATATGTTGTTTCCGTATCTTGGCTACCGTAAATAATGCTGCACTATGGGATGCAGATATCTTCTGGAGTTGGTACCTTTTTTTTTCATTCAGGTAAATACCCAAAGGTGAAATAGTTGGATCTTATGGTATTTTTATTTTCAATTTTTTGAGAAGCCTCTATACTCTGTTTCATAGTGGCTACACCAATTTACATTTCCACTAACAGTTCACTTTTTAATAAAAGAAACTAGAATTTCAAAGTTAGTTTTATAGAAATATCTGAGGCAAATAGTAGACCAAAACAGTATTTTTAATGGTCTCTCTCATAGAAAGGGACCTCACTTTTTTCTTTTCTTTTTTTTCCCCAAGCTTCATTTCTTCTTAAAATATTCATGTAACTAATTTTAAAAGTGACATTAATTTGAGCTATCCTTTCCTAGCTTTTTCTATGTCTAAGTCAAATCATGAAATTAATCTTTCTCCTAAAGTAAATGATTCAGGATGTCATACTCCTGAAATTTTCCAAGGCTTCAGTACAATAGCAATAATGTTCAAAAAAAGAGAAAACCTCATCAAGTAACTATATAGGAAATATGTCATAATAAAATCTAAGCTTCCAAATTTTCACTTCTCCCATCTGTGTACCTCCTCTATCCCTGTTTTTCTCTAAACACACACACACACACACACACACACACACGCACACACACACACCAACAGGAGACCTTCAGGTAAATTATCTTCATTTCCTCTTTTAATGGTAGATATAAATTCAGAAAATGAAAATCATAAAAATACTACTTATTATGGAGTTCCTTTATTGCATACAAACATTGAAAATTCTCCATAATAATGTACTAAGAAATTTTACTTTCTCAATTTTTTTTTATTATTCTGATAGGTATTTTAGAGGTGTAATATTGCCTTATAACCATAAACAAAGTCTCAAATTTTCTCAATTTGGTGACTATTTTTCACATTGTGGAACATTAGTAGAATTAACAAGTGGCAGACAGTCAAAATATTTTCAATATTCTTAATAAGGAAAATGTACCCTTCCATCACATTCTGTGCTTCAATCCTGTTGAATCATAATGGATAGCTAAAACATGAATAGTTTGGTTTTTTGCCATTGCTGTCATGAAAGATGCACTATCTTAGCCTAGTCTGATACATATTATGTATTTGATATCTGCTTGTGGAATAGAACTAATTTACATACAGTAAAATGAGCCAAAGAGATTCATAAAACAGTGCCCGAGAAATTGATGCCAGGCAAACCTGGACACCAGAACATGGAGAACAGTTGGCCACTTAACCTACTGAGATACCCAGGTGCCCCTCTAAGTTTCTCTTCCTGTGTTTTCTTTTTGGGGTCATCTCAAGTCACTAAGTCAGAAACATCATCAAAGGGATGGTGAAAATAATTGTTATATATGTTATACCGGCTTTTAAAATGTAATACAATAGACTGATAACAAATATACAAATAGACTGCTGATCTTTGACAAAGAAGCAATTACAATGCAATGAAGCAAAGATAGTCTTCTCATAAAATAATGATGGAACAACTGGACATTTACATGGAAAACATGATTCTAGACACACACCTTACATCCTTCACAAAAATTACCTCAAAAGGAGTATAGTCCTAAATATAAAATGTACAACTGTAAAACTCCCAGAAGTTAACACACAAGAAAATCTTCATGACCATGACTTTGGTGGTGACTTTTTAAATACAATACCAAAGACACAATTCATGAAAGAAATCATTGGTCAACTGGACTTCATTAAAATTAAAAACTTCTGCTCTGTGAAGGACAATATCAGGAGAATGAAGAGACAAGCCTTAGACTGGGAAATAATATTTGCAAAACACATATCGGATAAAGTACTGTTATCCAAAATACACAACAAACTCTTAAAACCTGATTAAAATATGGGCAAAAGATCTGGCAACGCCTTACCAAGAATATATACAAGTGGCAAATAAACATATGAAATGATGCTCAAGGTCATATATCTTCAGGGGACTGTAAATTAAAGCAACAATGAAATACTTTTACTCGCTCTTAAAACGGCTAAAATCCAAAGCGCTGATCATACTAACTGCTGTAGACGGTGTGGACTAACAGGAACAGTCATTCATTGCTGATGGAAATGTAAACTGATAGAGTCACTTTAGAAGACAGTTAGTCAGTTTCTTAGAAAACTAAACGTGGGATTGCCATATGTTCCAGCAATTGTACTCTTACCCAAATGAGATGAAAACTTATGTGCACACCAAAACTTGCATACAGACGTTTATAACAGCTTCATTCAGAATTGCCAAAACTTGGGTGCAACCAAGATGTCCTTGTGAATGGACAAACAAGTACATAAAGACAATGAAATATGATTCAACAGTAGCGGTAATGATCATGTAGTTCATTATTTATTTGTATGATTCTCTTAGATACCACTAAATATAAAATGTGTTTAAACGTCTATTAATTACTCCACCTACTTGATACATTTTCTCCAAAAGTTCCACTATTTAAGATAAAAATTTTGGAGCAACTACATTTTCCTACATACTCCTTCCACCATTTATCCTTGCAACATTTTTGCCTGACTTTACTTAATATTCTTTGCATTCTGTTCTGTGATGACATGTAAGTCATCTGCCTTTCTCTACAGTTAGTTTCCAAATTCTAAACTATATAATATACATGTATATATAATATAATATTATATTACATAAATACATTAATAATTTTGTTATAATATCAATTCCATATTAAAGAGAAACAAATTATTGTGTGGATTTTTAAACATCAGAGCTAATTATTATGTTAGAATTACTTTTTTTCGTTAGACCCAACATGACAATTGCACCATATAAAGAAAATGTTTCAGCATCAAAGCAGAATCAATTTTTGTCTTACTCTCCACTGTTTGCTTCAATTCAAATTGCATTTAATGTGTGTTTTATATGTAAATGATGATGTTCTTCTACATATTTTGTTTCCCCGGGGCTTTTAATTGCCTTTCTTTTCTATTAACAAAAGCGTAATGAAGGTTTCTCATAACCGCACTATATCTACTCTATCAAGAGTTTCATGTACTCCTCTAGTCTGTTTGCCAGAGACATTCCCTCCTACACTTTTTAAACTCATGCCCTACTGAGATCTGTTCTCGGGTGAGGCCTGCAACACAGCTGTCACCCTAAGATTTCACTCCCTCACACTCCTGTCTTCCATTCACCGTGTCCTGAATCCTAGTTTATTTTCCTTTTTTTGATTGTGTTTGTTTGTTTGTTCTGAAGAAGTAACTTCCCCAAAAACATTGCCTTCAAGCTCTCTATTAAATTTCAACTCTAATTAGATCTTGCGATTTTTTCCTTTTAGGATTTATTTTCTTTTATTGATACTGTTCCATACCCAATTATTGTCCTCCTTCCATTATGGAATGAAGATTTTCCTTTAGTTTTTTTCTGTTTGTTTATTTGTTTTCCTCCTTCATGCTGCTGGTTTTAACTGACTGAATGTTCATAGCACAAAACAAAAAATCCAGTCGATGGATTTCCTCCTAAGTAATTGTGGTCCTTAGGTCATGCCAGAGTGAAGAGCACTTAACCCAGACATGCTAACTCCATTACTAGAAACAAAATAGTTCACTAAATTTCTTAAGAGGAAATCCCTCTATTTTTTGGCCACGGAGTAAAAAACTGCCTGTTTTGCTCTCATATTAAGGAGGGTACATAGGATGGTTGAGCTGCCTAGCTGTTTCATAGTTAAATATAGGATCAATCTTCCTTTTTTAGACCCCCTGCACTGCCCATTCCCTGGACCAGGGGTCTCGAAGCATTTTCACCTCAGCTATGAATTTCACCTAAACACTAATCCCAGGTAGTGGCTTACTTCCATCATTTCATCCATCGATTTACTTTCCATATTCCATTTTCCAGAAATGTATTAAGAGTTCTCATCTGCTGATAACCACATCATATGCTTCTTGTTAAGCTTCCTTAGTGTAGTTTTCACTGAATAACAATGAGGTTTCAGAAGGAAGAGGAGACAAATGCCTGCTCTCCAGCCATGATTTAAACAGAAATTTAAAGTTAACTTTCACATGCTTATTTTGAATAGAAAAAAAATGTCAACATGCATAAATCCAATATATGTATAAAAATTCTATTATAAAAAAACAAATTTTCCCCATTAACTTCACTTGCCTCCTAAAAGTTATTCACCTCAAAATACATTATTTTAAAGTGATATTTTGAAAGTAAGGTGTATTACTGTTCAATAGAGATGAGTACAGTTTCTGTTGGTAATCAATTTACTTGGGGAAAAACAGTACTTCTGATGTGAACTATTTCATTTGCATATTATTGTGCAAAATAATAAAATATACCCTGCTAAAAATTTCTTTCAATGTATTTTCCCTGCTAAAAAATTTCTTTCAATGTATTTTCCCCAGAAGAATTTTGGCTACTTCCGAGCATGGCACACAATTGGGTGGTTTCTGTTTGCTTTCTTTACAACAGAGTTCATAGATCAAGTTGATGGACCATCAACCATAATTAGTTATTATATAAACACATTTAGCAGCTGCATTTATTGCATAAACAAAGGCAGGTCAAATATGTCATCGCAAAAATGGATCTAAATTGGTTGTACATAGCCTATAATTTATTATTCAGATATGAAAAATGATTTTTGGTAATGAATTTCTCATATAACTCATCAAGTTTATTTTCTAAACTCTGAAGAAACCATTAATTTGCCTTGTTATAATAATCTATTTTAATGGGCCTTTCAGAACTCCCTACATGGCTACTAATGACTTTGAATGTAAAAGTCATCTCATGTTTCATCTATTCCTAGTTTTATTTTCATTAATCATTATAGAATCATTGAAGCACTGACATTTTTCTACACAAATCAGCAGCTGAGCACATCTAAAAAAAGAACAATTTGTGTAAAACCGAAGAGCCCTTTCCAGGGAGGAATGAAACAGGCAGCTGCCTGGTATCAAGAGTCTTTAACAAGGAGATCTTTAAGATGGACCTTCCAAAAGTCACTTACATCTAGGGGTTCTCAGTGCTGTGAAAATTCAGAAGAACTCCAAGGACCTGTAAGTCTTCACTGGGAAGTCCATGTGTCAGAGCCAATTGTTGGTGTGGCGTTTCCGTTAGTAACGTTGGCCTGTATTACCACTGCACTAGCAAACATGACCCCACCAATTCTTGGCCAGCGGTTTCTTAATCAACTACATGGGCTATTGTGGTCTGACAATTTTTTTTGACGATGTGTGTGTGTGTGTGTGTGTGTGTGTGTGTGTTTAATCATGGTGATGATCGTTTACTAAAGTTGTATTTTAAAAAATGACCATTGCCATGCCACTTAAGTTTGATTATGGTTTTGGGTCATTTATCTAGGACCCATTTCTATAGACATTCAGTTGCTGTACCCAACACATGTTCTTACAAGAATTTATGACTTAATTATCATTAAAAGTTTGATGACAGATTACTTACATTGCAAACTTGCCTTTGTGTGAGATATTATCTTCACAGCTTTATCAACTTTCCATAGGATATTTTCACAGATAATAAAAAGCAGGGGGAATGTGTAAAATAGAAGCTTAAAAACTACAGTAATTGCATAACAACATGCACTATGAAGAACGTACAGAAGAGCATGGATTGTAAGAGCTTTAAGGTCAGAAAGGCCATGTTTACATATAGTTGGTATTTCCATTTTGTTGTTGTCATTGATGTTTATGGGTGAGGAGAGAGGGCTCTAGGAAAAATTATTTTCAAATTGTACTTAACGAAGACAGAATATAATATTAAAATAGTTCAGCATATTATACTTGCAGTGAGCATTTTAACGTGCACATAAAACTACCAGCAGTTTTGTTTATGGCTTACGATATAAAATATAATGGCATACGGTTTTTGCTCCTGCTGCCATTTAACAATAATTCCGCATCTAGTCTAAGCGCTCGAGATCTAGCAACGCAGGGTAGACAGTCTCCATCCTCATGAAGCCGTATGTTCCCATGGGTTGATGCTTTCTCTCATGGTGTGGTTTCCATACAATACTCTTATCTGCCTTGTATCTGCCTGTCGAATTCATATGTTAAGGTCCATCTTGACTTTTATTTCTTTTATGAAGTGTCCTTGAAATCACTTCTCCTGAATGTTAAATGTTCCTCAATATAAATTTTATAAAATAGTATGCATTTCGATTGAGATGCATTGTAGTATAATAGTTTCAAGAGAAGACCCTGGAACCGTTGTGCTCAGATGAAAACTATCTCTGGCACTTACTTCAGCAATATTTTATTTATTTATTTATTTATTTATTTATTTATTTATTTATTTTTAAATATTTTATTTATTTATTCGACAGAGATAGAGACAGCCAGTGAGAGAGGGAACACAAGCAGGGGGGTGGGAGAGGAAGAAGCAGGCTCATAGCGGAGGAGCCTGATGTGGGGCTCGATCCCATAACGCCAGGATCACGCCCTGAGCCGAAGGCAGACACTTAACCGCTGTGCACCCAGGTGCCCCAGCAATATTTTATTTAAACATTTGGTGACTCGGGTTTTTTATGTACAAAGTGAAGAAAATAAGACTATCCATTTCTTAAGACATTGAGGAAAAACTGTGTTATCCAGTTTATAAGCAAAGTATATAAGAAAGTGCTGTCATAAAGCACTAAAGAAGGTTAGTTATGATTCTATTTATTTTTACCCTTACTATTAGTATAGTATTATCATTGCGTCTCATGGTGGAATGGTTCTCTTCTCCAGGGAAAAATGTAGTTGTTAGAAGAGAGGTAATATTTTACTCATTATTGCACCACCAATGCCTAGCACAGTTCTTGGCACCATGTAATAAAAAAACCATTGATTTAAATTTAATCCTTAATTTTATTAAAGCCAATGTGACAACCCAAAAGGGAGGCAGTGATACAAAGCAAACAGAGAAATAAAAACAAAACACAACAACAACAACAAAAATCTATAAATCCCTTACTTTGTGGGGTATAATGTTGGAGTCCCAAAATAGAGAAGATGCAGGGCATTGGGAATTAAGAGGGTGTAAGACTGTCACCGTCCCCAGTACATTAGGCAAACTTGTTAAACCATTTGGGCCCAAAATCTTTCATCTACCTAATGATGATTGTAATAGAAATATACTTTACTGTGGAAGTGCTTTACACACACACACACACACACACCACAATGCAGCAGGAAGCTGTGTGACTCAAAGAAATGGAATACAATTTCATTTTTTCATTTAGCACCTAATTTTTTTCAGAATTTACAAGTCTTTTTATTATTATTTTATTTTAATTCCAGTATAGTTAACATACAGTGTTATTAGTTTCAGGTGTACAGTACAGTGATTCAACAGTTCGATACATGACTCAGTGCTCATCATGATGAGTATACACTGAATCCCTTTTGCTATTTCACCCGTCCCCCACCCACGTCCCCTCTGGTCATAATCAATTTGTTCTCTAGCTCAGAGTCAGTTTCTTGATTTCTCTCTTTCTTTCTTTTTTTTCCCCTTTGCTCATTTTTTTTATTTCTTCAATTCCACGTATGAGTGAAATCATATAGTATTTGTCTTTCTCTGACTGACATTTCATTTAGCATTATACTCTCTAGCTCCATCCATCTCATTACAAATGGCAAGATTTCATTCCTTTTATGGCTGAATAATATTCCAGTGTGTGTGTGTGTGTGTGTGTGTGTGTGTGTGTGTGTATATATATATATCTCACATCTTCTTTATCCATTCATCTATCAGTGGACACTTGGGCTGCTTCCATAATTTGGCTATTGCAAATTATGCTGCTACAAACATAGGGGTGCATGTATCCCTTTGAATCAGTGTTTTGGTATTTTGGGGGTAAATACCCAGTAGTGTGATTACTAGATCGTAGGACAGTTTTGTGTGTGTGTGTATGTGTGTGTGTGTGTGTTTTAAGATTTTATTTATTTATTTGAGAGAGAGAGAGTAAAAGAGAGAGAGCATGAGCAGGGGAAGAGGCAGAGGGCCTGATGTAGGGCTCGATCCCAGTACTCTGGAATCATGATCTGAGCCAAAAGCAGGTACTTAACCGACTGAGCCCCCTAGGTGCCCCATTGTAGGATAGTTCTATTTTTAACTTCTTGAGTAAACTGCATACTGTTTTAAACAGTGACTGCACCAGTTTGCATTCCCACCAACAGTAGACAAGTGTTCCTTTTCCTCCAAATCCTCATCAATGCTTGTTGTTTATTGCGTTGCTGAAATAAGCCATTCTGGGGCGCCTGGGTGGCACAGCGGTTAAGCGTCTGCCTTCCGCTCAGGGCGTGATCCCGGCGTTATGGGATTGAGCCCCACATCAGGCTCCTCCGCTATGAGCCTGCTTCTTCCTCTCCCACTCCCCCTGCTTGTGTTCCCTCTCTCGCTGGCTGTCTCTATCTCTGTCAAATAAATAAATAAAATCTTAAAAACAAAAAAAGAAAGAAGCCATTCTGACAGGTGTGAAGTGATACCTCTTTGTGATTCTGATTTCCATTTCACTGATGATGAGTGGTATTGAGTGTCTTTTCATGGGTCTGTTAGCTATTGGAATGTCTTCTTTGGAGAAATGTCTGTTCATGGCCTCTGCCCATTTATTAAGTGGATTATTTCATTTTTTGGGTATTGAGGTACATCAGTTCTTTTATATATTTTGAATACTAGCTTTTTATCAGATATATCTTTTGCAAATATCTTCTCCCATTCCATAGGTTGCCTTTAGTTTTGCTGGTCATTTCCTTCACTGTACAGAAGCTTTTTATTTTGATATAGCCCCAACAGTTAATTTTTGCTTTTACTTCCCTTGCCTCAGAACACATTTCTAGAAAAATATTGCTATGACCCATGTCAGAGAAATTACTGTCTGTGCTCTCTTCAAAGATAATTACAGTATCAGATCTCATATTTAGGTCTTTAATCCATTTTGGATTTATTTTTGTGTATGGTATAAGAAAGTGGTCTAGTTCATTCTTTTGCATGTTGCTGTCCAGTTCTTCCAATGCCATTTATTGAAGAGACTGTCTTCTTACCATTGGATATTCTTTACTGCTTTGTTGAAGATTAATTGACCACATAATTATGGATTTACTTCTGGGTTTTCTATTCTGTTCCATTGATCTATGTGTCTATTTTTGTGCCCGTACCATACCGTTTTGACTAGTACAGCTTTGTAATGTAACTTGAAGTATGGAATTGTTATACCTCCAGCTTTGTGTGTGTTTTTTTTTTTCAAGATTGTTTTGGTTATTTGGGGTCTTTTGTGGTTCCATACAAATTTTAGGATTGTTTGTTCTAGTCTGTGAAAAAATGCTCTTGGTATTTTGATAGGGATTGCATTAAATGTGTAGATTGCTTGGGTAGTATAGACATTTTAACAATACTTGTTCTACTAACCCATGAGCATGGAATGTCTTTCCATTTCTTTGTGTCATCTTCAATTTCTTTCATCAGTGTTTTGTAGTTTTCAGAGTACATGTCTTTCACTTCTTTAGTTAAGGTTATTTCTAGGTGTCTTACTATTTTTGGTGCAGTTGTAAATGGGGTTGTTTTCTTAATTTCTCTTTCTACTGCTTCATTATTAATGTATAAAATGCAAGCAATTTCTGCACATTGATATTGTACCTGTGACTTTACTGAATTCATTTATCAGATCTAGTAGTTATTTGGTGGAGTCTTGAGGGTTTTCTATATTAGTATCATGTCATCTGCAAACAGTGAAAGTTTTACTTCTTCCTTACCAATTTGGATGCCTTTTATTTCGTTTTGTTGTCTGATTGCTGTGGCTAGGACTTCCTATTTTGAATTACAGTGGTGAGAGTGGACATCCTTGTCTTGTTCCTTACCTTAGGGGAAAACTTTCAGTTTTTCCCCTTTGAGTATGATGTTAGCCACGGGCTTATATAAGGCCTTTACTATGTTGAGGTATGTTTCCTCTAAACCCACTTCGTTGAGGCAACACGCACACATTTTTTTAAAGGATTATAATACATAAAACACAGGGAATTGTACACCTGTGGACATGGAAGGTGACTTCATCCATGGCATAAACCTATGGATACAGCTTCTAATCGATACCACATCTGCTCTTGATAACAGGAGACTGAAATGCCACCTGAATGTTATAATTAGAGAATAAAATTTTTATATGTTGTCATGGCATGGACCTTGACTGGCCTCCGTTAATCCTAACAAATGTTCTTTTGCCACAAGAAAAATTACATTTCTGAAGTACTGCTTTACCTCTTTGTATAGTTAGGCTGAGAAAAAGTTTACAAGAATGTGAAGTATAGAATTAGGCTTTTATCAACGAATGGCGAGATCATAAACCTCAACAATAAGAATCTAATGATTTCTATAATTGAGAAATAATCCGGGGGAAGTATGTTCAACTCACTGAACACACTGCAATGACTTTATGGTACAGATTATTATCTCTTGGTTCCTTAGAATAAGTCTATCAAAAAAAAATTGTCAAAACATTTTGGCCATAAAATAATCTTCTGTTCTCTTAGTTTGGGATCCAGCTGTTTAGCTGCTTATCTGAAATTACATATTATTTCTTCAGTGCCTGTGATCAAACTAAAGTATCCTCAATATATCAATGCATTACTATTCAGTTTTTGTCATATCCTTATGGTCATGATGACAACTCACCAACTTTTCCCAAACATCATTATGTTTAACCAAAATAAAATTAAGATGGGAACACGGGATAAAACATACCATCTGTTTGATAGATCTTTGTTCCTTTTCTAAATAATCACCATAAAAAAATATGGTATAGAAAGACTAAACTCCATTATGCAAATAGTTGAAAGAAGGGAGATTCAGTACCTTATAAGTAAAATCTATGTCTTTATTTAAAAAAAAAAATCAACATGGATGCATCTATTGTGGATGTTACTTTTAATTATTTACAAATAATAATACTTTAATTATTAACAAAAATTTAATAAGAAGTTTAATAAAAATATGCAATCTACCTAGGAATTATCTGATAATAGCCAAAATGAGAAAGGATGATGATAATGATGGTGATAGTGATGTTAATGATACAGATAAAATGCTTACAACAACGACAACAAAATCGTGATTACATATAGAAACTTAAGAAAAAAAATCCAGAAATTATCTCTTTCTGTGACCCATATCGACTAAAACAGTGGTGTTCTAATAACGGGAGCAATAATGATTCTAGTTAAAGCAATGTTTAAATTACTGCTGAGTTGGGGTACCTGGGTGGCTTAGTGGGTTAAGCATCTGACTCTGGTTTTGGATCAGATCGTGATCTCAGGGTAGTGAGATCAGGCCTGGCATTGAGCTCCATGCTCAGTGTAGAGTCTGCTTGTCCCTCTCCCTTTGATCCTCCCCCTGCTCACTCTCTCTTTAAAATACATAAATAAAATCTTTAAAAAATTTAATTACTGTTGAGTTATTTTTAATTTGGTTTACCAATGGTTAAATAAAACTTGAAAAAACTTTTCCATTTGAGATGATTGTTCTAATTAAATTAAAATACGAAGAATGGCATTTGCTGCTATTATTATTAAAGTTAAATGTTTAGATTGTGAACAGTTACCCTCTGTTTTTTATATTTATTATGATTTCATCTCTTAGGTTTTTAAAAAAATATTCATGGCTTGTACTGTTGTCCAAAAATTCATTATTTTTAAATATTCAAATGGAAAATGGATTTTCTCTGCTATGTTTTCCATTATTACTATCTTTAGGAATTTTTCTTCAGTCTCAAATCTATTAAATATCTATTTTCTGACCTTCCCATCCAAATAATTTACCAGTGTTTCTCTTTTTTTTTTTTTTTTAAATTTTTTTTTATTTGACAGAGAGAGTGAGAGAGCACAAGCAGGGGGAACAGTAGAGGGAGAGGGAGAAGCAGGGAGCCTGATGCAGAGCTCAATCCCAGGACCCTGGGATCATGACCTGAGCTAAAAGCAGACGCTTAACCATCTGAGCCACCCAGGTGCCCCTTTGCCAGTGTTTCTAAAATCAAAATAGTTAGATTGTAATAATTTATCTTATATCATGTCATATAAATTCCAAGACAGTGTGTTCTGTAGTATGTTCCCAATCTTGGAAGATTCCTTATAAATAATATCTCTATTTGTTAAAAAATTATGAACTGTATTCCTCTTTTAAAGATTTATATTATATGTTTCTATTTTTTTATGTATGATAACATAAAGTATTTAAATTGTTTATCTAGAGTTTTCCAAAATCCCTTGGATTTAGACCTTCTTTTTCAATCCAACCTTCCTCCAAAATGTAATAAAAGAAAAAGACTGCCTAAGAAAATCTGAAATAATATACTTGGTAACACTGTACTAGGTTTTATTTCAGGGCTAAATATTCAATTCCATTGATCTCTCCATGGATTAATTTGTTAGTACCACTTTGTTCACTCTGTTTTAATTGTTACAGTTGTCTAAAATATTGTATTATCTCAGACAGGATGTCTGTAATCATTAATATGATATTTTTAATTTATTCATAGCTTTTCCCAGTTTATCTTATTTTTAGTTTCGTATTTATATAAGAAACATGTTTTTGAGTTCCAACAAGATGTCATCAGAATTTTAATTAAAACTGCTTTAAGCTTTTCTAACTTTGAAGAATTGTTACCTTTATACTATTTTCCTGTACAGGAGTATGCTATGTCACTCCCTTTGTTAAAATCCACTTTTACATCTCTCCATAAACTTTGTGATTTTCTTTATACAGCTCCTGAACATTTCCTGTTGAATGCTCCTAGACATTCACATTTTTCATTAATATTTTGAACGGAATACTATCTCTCCTATTATATCTTCACCTGGATATTGCTGGAATATAAGAAAGCTATTAATTTTTACATATATTACTTGTTTCTAGAGGCTTACCTGAACTTATTAATTATAACTTTTTAAAAATAATTCAACGTTCTCTTGGGATTGAGTACATAATCATGATGTCTGAAAAAAATAACAATTTTGTCTCCCTCCATTATAGTTTTCCAGTTTGTTTAATTTCCTATTGCTAGGAACTTTTGAAAAAAAATGATAGTGTTAGGTGACATCTCTTATTCTCAATTTTTAATGATTCTTCTCTAGTGTTAATCCTTAAATAAAATTCTCTCCCAAAAGTTCATGAATGGACTTCAAGAACTCCTTGAACCCCTGGTAGTATTTGTAATATTTTGTATGTATATGCATTTCCCTGAGGAGAGAATTCTTTGCTTTAAGAGAATTTCAAAAGGCTCCAAACACAAATAAGCTTTTATAAATCTTATACTTGGAATGAGTATATAGAATTCTATGATAGTAAGTGTAATATTCAGTTAAATAAGCAATTTAAGAGAGAAAGGTGAATTTAAAAATTAGAATTGAAAGTTCTAATTGACAAAGAAAACATGAAAAATCAAATTATATACCAGTTGAAATCAAGCATACCTACATTTTTTAAAAATCTTAATTCAATTAGTCAATGTATAGCACATCATTAGCTTCAGATGTGGAGTTTGGTAATTCAGTAGAACAGATAAATAAAAATAAAATCTAACCTGGGTAACACACTTGTTAAAGGTTTATTTTTTATTATATCATTAACCAGAATATTCTACTTGAATTGCTTTTTTTTTTTAAGAATTCTGAAAGGAAACTGAGAAAGTGTTATTTCTAATTCATATATAAAAAATATTTTTGAAGGGACAAACAAAAATTGAGCCTAAGGATAATTTCTACTTAAAAATGTGTGCTAAGGGGCGCCTGGGTGGCACAGCGGTTAAGCATCTGCCTTCGGCTCAGGGAGTGATCCCGGCGTTATGGGATCGAGCCCCACATCAGGCTCCTCCGCTATGAGCCTGCTTCTTCCTCTCCCACTCCCCCTGCTTGTGCTCCCTCTCTCGCTGGCTGTCTCTATCTCTGTCAAATAAATAAATAAAATCTTTAAAAAAAAATGTGTGCTAAACAATGTATTTTTATTTTAAATTGTTTTCCTAAACATAATATTTGTTTAGCAATTAAAGGATCTCCAATAACTTATAAATATTATTAATTTGTGGTGATTAGCATGAAGCGCCAATCTGAAAGGGTAAAAAGCATGCATTAAATAATATAAATTGATCTTTTTTCTCTCAATTACATTCAGAAACTTGAACCAAGCTAATAAAGTACTGGTGAAACCTTGCTTCATAGGGTTAATGAGGTTGAAACCAGCAAAAAGCTTAAAGTTCGTTTTTCAGAGAATTGTTTCCCCCTAATCAGCTATTCTTTTCAGATCCCAGGAACAGCTGTGTTTGCAGAAGCTTGGCCTCAAGGTCAACAGATATGATGGTTCAAGCCTAGGCTCTGCATTCCGTACCTGAGATAAAGAGCCCAAGACCCCATCCAGTTTATACCAGCTTTTTGGTGCAGGCCTATAACCCCTCTCCTTATCCTCAGACACGCTCCTGACATCAGAGGCTGAATTTGCCTCCTTCTGATGCTAAGTCTCCACCCCAAAGTGAACATGGGACGTATGCTACTTCTAGGTTTCTTCAGTGCGCATGCTCCATCTTTCCTCATCAATAGTTGTAAATTTCCCTGCTCTTTTTATCAATATGTAATCTTAACCCTTGTGACTGTAAAACAGCTTGTACTCTCCCCTTTCAGGCAGGCAGATTTGAGACTTGCCCCGCTGTCTTCCTCATTCTGCTGCCTCTCAAATAAGCCCTTCCAGGCTGCAAACCTGTCTCAGACATCGGCTTTGCTGCGCATAGGGCAGATGGACTTGGGTTTGGTTACTGGTTAGAAAATTCCGTGGAGAATCATCTTTATAGAAAGGAGTTTGCACACAGTTTTTACTTTACCTTAAGTGGCTTTAACATCTCTACGTGCAAACTTGTTTATCTGTTTCCTCAAGAGAATGGTGAGATTTCTGAAGCAAGAGCAATGGAAAATCTCAGCCTAGTTTTCCTGAATTGTTATAACTTCAATAGTAGAATCCAAATGAATCACATCTAGGATGCTATTTACTCTATGGAAACTGACAAATTTACTGTTTAGGGATTTACAGTGAATTTTAACTTGCATTGCTGCCTAATTGACTCCAAGAAATAGAATAGATCTCTTCTCTGGGATTTGTCCTATTCCAAGCAGGTTAACAATATTTCCAGAGTTTCATTACCCTAATTCTAAAGAGCTGAATGACTGCAAAAAGGACAATTTAACCTCCTCTATTTTTGAGATGCATTATTTTGTGTATTTTATTCCCATTATATGACTTGGTTAATGGAGCACATAATATATTGGCATGTTTGAATTTAAATACCTTAAATAATTTGTTATTCACCCAAACAGGTAGACAGCAGAGACTCATCACAATTACTGTTATCAGGAGATCACCATGGCATCACCATGAATGTAAATTACAATAGGCACCACCCTTTCCATTAGATCAGGCCACAGTGGCACCACCAGCCCAACTCTCATCATCACATCATCATGAATTTAACTCTATCAGTAAGTACTCCTTGGATTAATAAAGTATTGATATTTTTTTAAATGCATGATCACATATGTTTGGATTTTTTTTTCTTCCAAGATCCCAAAATGAACTAGAGAGTAATGTTCAATGAGTCTCTGCTGTTTGGGGGTCAGGTTGGGTTGCTGGACTACCCTAGCTCTTAGCAAGAGTGGGAAGTGGACTGGTTACTATTAGATGCAAAGGTGGCCCAAAAGCTTAGGTTGCCTGTCATCACATGAGATCATGTTAGGATGACTCCCTGTTCCCTGGTCTCATCACACAAAAGCAGGTGCAAGGATCATCAGCCCATTTACTTAGAATGCCTTCTGTCAAACAAAACCCACAACTTCAGATGGACACATTCATGCACATACATAAAACCTCATCAGAGACAAACACACACACATGTTCACACTGACATACACATACATTGCCTCAATCCTATATATGCTTCATACATTTGCACTCATACATAACACTCAGAAACATAAACATTCCCCCAAATTATTATTGTTGCTATTATTATTATTATTATCATATTTTTTTTAACTAGGCTCCATGCCTAGCATGGAGCCCAACACTGGGCTTAAGCTCACAACCCTGCGAGCAAGACCTAAACTGAGATTAAGAGTGGGATGCTCAGGGGGCGCCTGGGTGGCACAGCGGTTAAGCGTCTGCCTTCGGCTCAGGGTGTGATCCCGGCGTTATGGGATCGAGCCCCACATCAGGCTCTTCCGCTATGAGCCTGCTTCTTCCTCTCCCACTCCCCCTGCTTGTGTTCCCTCTCTCGCTGGCTGTCTCTCTCTCTCTGTCGAATGAATAAATAAAATCTTTAAAAAAAAATAGAGTGGGATGCTCAACCAAATGAGCCACCCAGGCCCTTTTTTTAAAACATTCTCCAAATTATATTAATAACATTACTCTGAGTCATATATTATTTGAAGTGTTTTATATCTAGTAAATCACTCGAATCTCACACCAATCTTATGAAATAAATGTGATTATTATCCCCATTTTATGAAGTGGAAGCTGTAGTAGATAGAATAATAGCCTTTCAAGACGTCCACATCCTAATCCCTGAAACTGTAACATGTTACTTAAATGGTGAAAGGGACTTTGTGCATATCATTAAGTTAAGGGTCTTGATACTGGGAAATTATCTTGGCTTAACTAGGTAGTCTTGATCACTAGAATCCTTGAAACAAGAGAGTTAGAGTTAGAGAAGGGGATGTGAAGACAGAAGCAGAGGTCAGAGAGGAAGAGCGAGAGATTTGAAGATGCTTTGTAGTCAGCCTTGAAGATGGAAGAAACCACGAATACAGGTGACCTTTAGAAGCCAGAAGCTAGAAACAGCAAGATTAATGGATTCTCCCCTAAAGCATCCTGAATAAACACAGCCCCGTTGACACCTTGACTTTAGAACTTTTGACGTGAGAATTATAACATTATAAATTTGTGCTGCTTTAGACACGAAGTTTGTGGTGACTTGTTACAACAGCAATGGGAAATGAATACAGAAACTCAACCGGCACACAATTCGTGTAAAGTCATGCGCGTCGTCATCGGTAGAACTAGGTTATAAGAGCTAGCACTTGGCTTTAAAGAGAATGCTCTAAACATCAAACACTATTTTGTCAGACCCCTGTTGGCATGGCCATATTATAATCATAATATTCTTACAGAAAGTCACGCACACACACACATACATGTTTCACACATTTACATACCACCAAGGTGCCTTATGTTTCTCACTCAAGACCCCAACAGGGAGAAAGACCTGCATGAGCATCATTTGCCAAGACTCGAACTGCACCCAGGCCTCAGGGACACTTACTTCACCTGCCTGTAAGCTTCTATAGGCCTTGTGGCTGTTTGACTCAAAGGAAACAGAAGAATCAAAGCAGGAAAAGTAGTGAAAGGGAAGAGAGTCTTTCATCAAGTTAAAACCTTTTTAGATTTTCCTCTTACTGAACAGTCTTCTGTATAGGCAAGTAGGTGCATTTGTTATATAATAAAATGAAAATATAGGACTAGAAACAAAGACTCTCTCTTTTAAGTGAATATTGGTCTATCATTATAAATTAAGTAGTATATCTCCAATTGTTACAATCAGAAACTGATTTAAACTATAGTGATGAGGTTTACATGTATTAATAAAAAGGTCATCCATTCAGACTTTTATTTATTCATTCATTCAGTAAATATTTGCTGAGTGTTCCAGTCAGTGGAGACATGGAGAACATTACATTTAATGGGGAAAGACATTAATTAAAAAAAAAAATGTATGTCTTGTATCAGTTCTGTGAAAAGAATAAATGGAGGATGTTGGGGATGAGGGACATGCTATTTTTTAAAAGGTAATCAGAAAAAGACCTCTTTGTTAAGATGATATGTTAACAAGATGTGAAGGAAATGAGGGAAAGATCTACGTGGATATGAAGTGAAAGACAATTCTAGCAATGAAAACAGGAGCTTCAAAGGTCCAAAGTTGGACACATACTTAGTTATTATATTAGATATATAGGTTGCCAAGTATTCATTTTATTGGAAACTAGATAGTATATTAATTTCAGTTGTAGATATATGGTAGACATAACATTTTGCATAACATTACAATACATATACAAATATATATCATTGATACTACCTGGAAGGGTGATTAGATTACTGGAAGGCAGACTTACTTATCCATATTCACTGTCTGATAATGCTAATAACTTTAGCATGATTCTGATTTGTGTTAATTGATGTTTCGATTTTATTTGGATGAATCCTCTGTAATAATTAATTTTCAATGGAAATTCCATCCCCTTCTATTATGACTCTCTTCTGAACTTCAGGTTATAGCTGACTTCAAGGATAGCACACACAGCCGTGGTGTGTATTAGTGCTCTGTAGGTGGTAATCAAGAGATCTAATTGCTATTAGTAATCTATATTCTCATTGCATTAACTTATTTCAGTGAAATAAACTACTAAAATGGGTTTACCTTTATTATGACTAATAATATGTGCTTAGGCACATTATTAGCAGCCTACTATATTTAATTATCAATGGCAGATGCCCCAAGGTAGAGCATATACTTCAAAATAAAAAGAAGATTTCCAAAATAACAGTGATAATGAGGACTGTAATATCAATTCTCTTATCATCATTATATGAGATATAATAGGTACATTGCAAACTAAAAATGGGATGATCTTTTCTAATTCCATAAGGAATGTCATTTTATTAATTTTTAAATCTACATCTATTTGTTAATTAGAGATCATTCATTAAGTAGTTGAATAACTTTCTAAAAATATTTTACAATTTTGACTATTTGGTATTGAGGAATGGAGATAACTCCACCAGAAGGATGATGGTACCGGGAATCATAGAGAACCACTTGTAGAGTCTCAAGTTAGCCAAACACTAAGGTAGAAGTCCGAATTCATAAGTGCAAATGAATTCAATCATGACTGAATACTGCTTTTACCAAGGTTATCTTCAATCATCTGGCATCTGAGAGACTGAGTCCCACAATAATGTCTTATTCTCCTGTGATCTCCATCTTATTTTTCTGTTTTAAGTTATAGAGCTAAACTGGAAAGTGATTAAACTATAGGATATCATCTTCCCACAGAAATCCATTCATGAGTTATTTCATATTATACATTGTAACCTAACAGTCAATAAAGAACAGTGTTCATTTGAAGAACTGCATTTTTTCAAACATTATGACTGAATTGTCTACTACATTATACAAATCTGACATATGACTTCATGAAATTTTACTCTATAACAGTCTTATTAATAAATGCATACAATATGAAAGGAGACAGGCAGGGAGTGAAAGTGAAATCATGTCTTAAAATCTCAGTTCTACCTATAAGTACATAAATTGTTCAGTGAGTTATCACTATAATTACTCATTTAAAAAGTCAGTTTTTAT
This sequence comes from Ursus maritimus, assembly GCF_017311325.1. Classification (NCBI taxonomy): domain Eukaryota; kingdom Metazoa; phylum Chordata; class Mammalia; order Carnivora; family Ursidae; genus Ursus; species Ursus maritimus. The sequence continues at coordinate 59,176,319 of NW_024426885.1, forward strand.
GTAATTTCCAATCTCTACATATGCTGGTATAGAAATACTATTATAAAAATATAGTGCGAAGTGCATAACCTAGAAATAATTTTAATGCAAAAATTATTTTGCTGTGAACAAGAGTATTTATAATGAATACTGGCTGTGAGGACAAATGTTCCTCTTGGTCTAAGGTTATCAGAACTTAAAATAAATGTGTAACATACTGTAAAGTAGTGATCCAACCAGAAACAGCTGTGAGTTATGTAGTTATGAACAACGGGGTAAATACTTTCAGCTGCAGAGGGTAAAATAAGAGACTTTTCCTAACTTTTCCACTGACACTTCTTGACCTCACTGGAAAAATGTTGGATTAAATTATTCAGGATATAAAGAGAAACAAAGAGGAAAAAAATAGAGGGTTATAATTTTTTCAAGCATTATATAAAACTTAACATTGTTTGTAAGAGAGAGTTTTCTAAATTAGAAAAACATTCGAACAATGTCTCCTCTTAAAAGTCCAGGAAAACTGGATTCATATAAAATTCATGTAAAAACTTACAAAGAATTATTGCAGTCAAGCCTCATAAAAAGTTGCTGTAAGAAAAAAAAGGTGGGAAGGAAAAAGAACAGCATATCTACTACACACAAAGAAAGTATGCAAGAAAAATATGGTCAAAACATGAAAAGTTTTTCTGAAAAGAAAACTTAAAAGCGAGGTGGCAAAACTCATGAAAGAATTGGAAATAAAGGGGCGCCTGGGTGGCACAGTGGTTAAGCGTCTGCCTTCTGCTCAGGGCGTGATCCCGGCGTTCTGGGATCGAGCCCCATATCAGGCTCCTCTGCTATGAGCCTGCTTCTTCCTCTCCCACTCCCCCTGCTTGTGTTCCCTCTCTCGCTGGCTGTCTCTATCTCTGTCGAATAAATAAATAAAATCTTAAAAAAAAAAAAAGGAAATAAAAGCAAAAGTCATTTGAGATATGAAGAATAAATTAAAAAGAACTCAGAATCGGATAATCATAGTGGTTAATACCTCAAAATAAATACAAAGTGAGACAAAGAAAATTTTTAAAAATAAAATATAGGAAGATATTTTTTAAAAGATTCAAGGGAAAGTGACAATTAATGAAGATAAACAGTAAACAAAGAGATGACAAGAATCTCTAATATAGAAAACCGATATAGAAAACCAAAACATGGGATTAGAGCAAATAATAAAATCTGTAATTTAAGAAAACTTTCCACAAATTATTATAATGATTAATGTTTAAGGTATGTATTTTTAAAGAGCACTACATGAATCTGGGAATATCATTCACCAATGACAAGGACTAAGATATATGTTAGTAAAATTATTGAACTTTAAAGAAAGAGTAAAAAGGGCACTTGGGTGGCTCAATCAGGTAAGCATCCGACTTGATTTTGGGTCTGGTCATGATCTCAGGGTCATGAAATGTGCCCTCCATTAGGCTCTGTGCTCCGCGGGGAGTCTGCTCCAGATTCTCTTCCTCTTCCTCCGACCCTTCCCCACTTAAATAAAATAAAACAGAAGAAAGAAAGAAAGAAAGAAAGAAAGAAAGAAGGAAGAAGGAAGGAAGGAGGAAGGAAGGAAGGAAGGAAGGAAGGAAGGAAGGAAGGAAGGAAGAATATCCTTTGGGTATTTTACAAAGACAACACATGATTTGAAAGGTACGCAGGAGTTCATTAGCGTGTCACTAGGTTTTTCAACAGAAATGGTCTATGCCAGAAAAAAAAAATGAAGAAAATATTTTAAGAACTCAAATAGAGAAAATGTAAAACAATCACTTTCTATCCAGCAAAATTGACCTTTAAGCATAAAGGGTAGAAGCAGTTAACAACATGGAAGATCTCAGAGAATTTTGATTCCATGAGCCTTTCTTAAGGAATCTACTAAGTAATGAGCTGCAGGCAATAAAATAATTAGAAAGACCTCACTATGAGCCCTTGTAATGAGAATATATAGTTACGTCTGAAATTTACACTAAATAAGGGTTAGAAGGGAAAGGGTATGTATGTAGTATTTATATGGAGATGTATAAAATGGGGGAAAATGAAGGCAATATATTCAAATAACAAAAACTGTAAAGTTTTTAGTAATCAGAACTGTTTTTATGAATCATAATTACTGGTGGTAGTATCATTAATCGAGATTGTTTCTGTTTAATATGAGATGTTGATACAGACCAGAGAAGACACAGATGTAATATAAAAGTGGTTAAGTAAAAAGTCTGTAGACCTGAATTTGAATTGAAAATATCAGAACTATGTATTTCACAGCTGTATCACTAAAAAGGCCAAGAAATAATGACTAATCCTGCAGCAATGAGCATCCACAGCATTGTAGCAACCAGATTGATATCTTCAAGTAACATTTTCCATTAGAAAGAAGAAGGGAGGGGCACCTAGTGGCTCAGTGGGTTAAACAATAAGGGTAGAACTTGATTTGGGCTTAAGTCATGATCCCAGGGTTGTGAGATTGAGCCCCCTGCTTTGCACTCAGCGTGGGGTCTGCTTGAGATTCTCTCCCTCTCTCTGCACCTCCCCACACTCATGCACACACATATGTTCTCTCTCTCTCAAAGAAAATAAATAAATAAAATCTTAAAAAAAAAAAAAAAGAAAGAAAAGGAAGGAAGGAAAGAAGGAGGAAGAGAGGAAGGAGGAAGAAAAGCCTGGAGTTTCTTTGAGAAATGACCAGTTCCATTTCTGTATTAGGAGATATACAAGATGATTCTGGGACATACTGATATACCAAATAAGAAAGAATGTCTCCAGGTTTGCTGGGATCATTAAAAAAAAAAAAAAAAAAAAAAAAAAAAAAAAAAAAAAAAGTCAAAGTGAAGAAAGTCCCATTCAGCAAGATGGGGGAACTTGGAGTTCAATGAGGTAACAACTGTAATTTATTGAAACCACCAAATGTTTTTAAATCCATGAAGTCATAATGATAGTTAGAAAATAAATTAAACTAATTGGTCATCTTCTGAGTATGATGGAACCAAGAAATTTCTTGAAAACTGGATAAATAAAGTGAAGGATCATTTATTCTGCACTTCCTCTATAAATACTATGACTGGCTTACTCAGTTTTACACGGAGAAAATTGTCTCCTTGCAAAATTGTGCTAAGTACAAATTTAAATTTAATGATAGAGTTAGATATCATCATCTTACAGCTCCCAAATGAATTAATGGACTTAGACTTTAAGGATCAGTGGCTTCTAATAAATGTTTTTAGAAGGGTGAGCCAGACATCAGAAGCCCCTGATGAAAGAACACATCACCTATAATCTCTCCAACATGATTAAATCTGATTCTGATCAAACCTCTTGATCCAGCTGTCTGTAGGAAACACAGAGGACAGAGAAACACGGTGAGCTATTCCATGACTATGTAATCAGTAAAATTCAGACTGGGAAAATCTACAAGTCACGAAACCCTGGGTCTTCAACAGATAAATTATAAAGATAACAAAGATAGCAAGACTAAATTATAGTGCTTGGGAATCTACACTTGGATGAGAAAATTATAAATACACCAAGGAGGTTGCCTTTTTGAAAAACAATATGGTAGTTACTTGTGAAGAGAAGAAAGTTCTTTGATTGTGACAGGGCACATGGAGGGGGTTAGCTGACAATGTTGTATTTTTTATATGCTTGTGGTTAATATTCATTAAGTATAGTCTCTTCTGTGTGATTTTCTGGGTCTCGTTTTTATTTTACAATAAGAAAATTACAACAGTACTGTGTCACGACATGTTTTTGGCTCAGTGCAAATGCAAACAGCACACCACTATAGTTTCCTTATACCTGGTGTATCCCATGCATCTATATGACCTGCCTGGTTTCTGAAAGACTTTGAGTTTGTGAACTTTGCTCTAGTCTTTCCACATCTTTTATATCGTAGAGATTCAGTGAAATTTGTCTTGACCACCTCCTAAGCAGAGAGTTCTATCATTTCTGTGACTGCAGAAGAGTGAATAACTCATTAACACTCATCTGGGGATTCCCAATGAATGATTGAAGATGTAAGTTAATCTATCACACATATCTGAAAATCTCAAATGTATTTAAAGATCCTTATGAATAGTGGATATATTTTATGCATCTTTGATCGTGATAAATGGCTAGGCAGATGTCTTCTATAATAAATATATGTCACTGAATTTATTTTGATATGTAAAGTCTGGATACACAGTGTCTGCTCATGGGAGTGTATTAAAGATACACCAAAGATAACTAAATAGGAAGGATCCTTTCAAGGAGATGTTTCCCAAATGGAAATTGTATATACACATAAATGCATGTGCATACTAATTACACTTTCAATTTAGTATGATTTTATATTCATATATCTCTAATCTATACATGCATGTGCATATTTCAAAATTTTAAAAATTGAATGCAGGGATATAAACAGCAGCATCATATCAATAACAGCACTATAAATATAAAGAAATATTAACAATATAATATATTTATAACAGAAAAAGAGGTGAATAAGGGTTTTAAATAAAAGCAATAAGACTAAGGTCCAACACAAAATAAAAGTTACTCAAAATTAGGTTTTCTTGGAGAAGGGGCTATAAAGGTAAATAAGTTGGGACAGTTTACAAAGATGATATGATGAAAAGGGTGCTGAAAGGGGAAAAAATGTTTGGGAGATTTCTTTTTTTTTTTTTAATATTTTATTTATTTATTTATTCGACAGAGATAGAGACAGCCAGCGAGAGAGGGAACACAAGCAGGGGGAGTGGGAGAGGAAGAAGCAGGCTCATAGCAGAGGAGCCTGATGTGGGGTTCGATGCCATAACGCCGGGATCACGCCCTGAGCCGAAGGCAGATGCTTAATCGCTGTGCCACCCAGGCGCCCCTGTTTGGGAGATTTCTAATATGAATACTAATATAAAGCATAAAGTGATATATGAGTAACATGAAAACAATGAAGATGGAAATTTAGGGGGCAATAATTCCAAATATTTTGGAAAATAAAAGGAGAGCACAAGTTTGAAAGGAAATAAAGGTATATCATGTTACTTGTTCTGTCTTCAAACTCATTATAAAATAACTCCCAGTAGAAAAGGGTAGAGTCAAAGTAACACTAAACAATGTCATAATGATGTTACACACAAAATGGCTATGTTCGATAGCATAGAGACACAAGTAAAATAGTTAAGAGTGTAGGATATTAAGATTCTTTCATAAAGGGGAAAATGTAGTTAATGATGAGCAAAGTAAAAATGAAATAGTATTCTTTTGGGGAAAGCACATAAAATTAATAAAAGTTTAAAAGGGACAAAAATGAATTTAATGCGGGGCACCTGGGTGGCTCAGTCCGTTGAGCAAGTGACTCTTAGTGTTGCTTTGGGTCATGATCTTGGGTTTGTGGGGTCAGCTCTGCTCGGGCTCAGTGCTCAGTGTGCAGTCTGCTTGACATTCTCTGCCTCTCCCTCTGTCCCTCCTCTCACTCTCTCTCTCTCTTTCAGATAAATCAATAAAATAAAATATTTTTAAATGAATTTAATGCATTCAAAATTTATTTCAAAGATGAGTTAGAATGAGGAGAATGCTCAATGGGAAGATTTTAAAACTGGAAAAAACAAAGATAAACTTGACAAAAAAAAAACAAAGAAAAAAGAAAATATGCAACATGCCCAATAAATTATCTGACTTTTATAAATGATCGGTGAGGACCCTATTGTGAATCATTATTAATAACGAGGAAAATAAGAACGTACAAGAGGAGTTTGGTATTAGATTTTAGTTTGGGGGAAGAAAATAAACAAAAGTGTATAAACTAGGGATACCTGGGTGGCTCAGTTGGTTAAGCATCTGCCTTCAGCTTGGGTCATGATCTCAGGGTCCCAGGATCAAGCCCCACATCGGGCTCCCCATTCAGCAGGGAATCTGCTTCTCCCTCTCCCTCTGCCTCTTCCTCTTCCTCTGCCTCTCCCCTGGCTCGTGCTCTCTCTCTCAAATAAATAAATAAAATCTTTAAAAAAATAAAGTGTATAAACTAAAGATAATAACTGAATATAATACAGAAATTTCTTTAAAAACATATTTAGTTCTTAATATAATTTTTTATTCTTCAGATGAAAAATTCAAATGACTTTATTTGAAATGAGAAAAAGTCAATTACATGCACATTTTTGTCAATGTCCTGAAATTAGAATAATTTTATCCACTTATTCTCTGAATTGGTTTTACTCTCAAGAACAAGAGCAGGAACTCCTCCCTCCAGGATCCGCTTTCTTCTTCCTTGGCTGCAGAGGGCCCAGGTGTGACTGCATTGATGGAAACCACACAGCAAGGGAGGACTTCCTTGCCTGTGGGCCACTGCTGCTCTGGGTCCTCAGGACTTATCTGGGAAGAGCTGTCTCAGGGCAGAGGAAAGAGGAAGAGAAGGGAGCACCCCATGCAAGTGGAGTTTATGAAAATGCATGTGAGGGGCTGCCTGCTCCAGGCTTCTGGCATCTGGGCTGCCCTCCCTCTTCTTGGCTTCTCAGTTTCCTCAAGCTTATTCTGTCCTTCCTTTATCCTTCTCATGACACCCCTACCATTCTCCACCTCCCAAATAACCTTCTTGGCCCTTTTTGGAGGTACCACATATGCTAGAACCCAAACCACTCCTGGCTGAAACGTAGACATCCCCCCAAAGAGCACAGCAGTCCAGGACACCAGGTCCATGGTGATACATGAACTCCCTGATGGGGAAGGTCTCTGACTCAAAAAAAATGAGCAAAGGAAAACACAAAAAGTTGAATTGTTCATCTTTTAACAGGAGACAATTTATATCCTCCACAAGTCCATTAAAAGCAGTTAGAGGAAAGTTAAAAATAATGATGATAATAAATAAATAAATAAATAACATTTAATCATAAAGATGACCTTCCACACTTATACATGTTTATTCAAGCGTATCATGTTACGTGTGCAAAGGACTTCGCAATTTATAAAACTTGGACATATTTTGTTCTTTCGATTACTTGGGAGTTAGAGGAGACAAGTGCTATTTACATGTCCCTAAATGAGATGACACACACCCCCTTCCCCGGTCTCAATCAGGCTGAGATTTAGCTCCTCACTCTGTCAATATTTAGCTGTATGATCTCGGATAATAATAATGTTGACTCACATTTCCTGCGTGTTTAATAAATGTCTGATAGCCCTATAAGTCCTTCACATGTACTGATTCATTTAAGTCCAAATCAGTGAAGCAAGCATTATTATTTTCAAACCACTCTATTGATACGAAAAACGAGGCACAGGGGAGTCCCGAGGGCTCTATCAGGTCAACTTCTGGATTTCAGCTCAGGTCATGATCTCAAGGTCCTAGGATTAAGCCCTGGGTGGGGTTCAGTGCTCAATGGGGAGTCTTCTTGAGGGTTCTCTTTCTCCCTCTGCCCCTCCCCCATTGGTGTGCACTCTCTCGCTCTCTCTCTTTCTCTAAAATAAATAAATAAATCTTAAAAAAAGAAACAGAAAAAGAAAAGTGAGACACAGAGAGATTATGAACATGGTCAAATGTACATGATCTTTTCTATTGTTGTTGAACTGATTTTGCCTCTAGGCATTCTGATTGCAAAACTGTTCATAAAGTCTACATTCTAGTTACCTTTCTGATAAGTCACTACCTTTCTGTTCCTCTAATTTTCTGTCCTATACCAGGAGCTAAGAAGGCTGTGAGGAAAAACAGTGAGATACATCATGGAAAGTAATTAACATGTCTAGTATGTAGTGAATAGTTATTAAATAATTGTTCTGCTATTCTTTAGGAATCTAAAGAAATCACAACTCAGAAATTTGAGTTTTAATTAAAACTTAAATTACATCAAATTTAAGAAAATTATATGGCTGAAAGTAGAATAGCTTGGTCTGAAATCAAAGTTGTACAGGCTACAGTCCAGTGCTTCAAATCATGTGGCATTTTAACCCTTAATATAGTTTTGTTACAAGATCAATATCATCTCAACGGACAGGTGTGTTTGAATAAGAATTTCAGTCCTGGTTGAATAGTAAGGAGTAATACTATGAAATATGATATTCCCTGTGAAACCTCACATTCAGAGTGAGGACCTATGTACAGGGACATGCTTAAGAATTGGTGGACTGAGGGTGCCAGGGTGACACAGTAGGTTAAGCGTCAGACTTTTGGTTTTGGTTCAGGTCGTGATCTCAGGCTCATGAGATGGAGCTCTGCATCGGGCTCTGTGCTCAGAGCTGACTTGGCTTAGAGTTTCTCTTTCCCTCTCCCTCTGCCCCTCCCCCCTTGCTCTCTCTCTCTAAAATAAATAAATAAATCTTTAAAAAAATGAATTTGTGGACTGATAGAATTCATTGCCCAAGGCAGCATTTCTTTTGGTCTCTAAGAGCTTCCATTCACTGCTAGGGGCACTTACGCTTTTGATGTAAAAGTCTTTGACTTCTGCCTTGAAAGTGTGGCCTGGGACACTTCAGTGTGGAAACCAACTGACTCTTCTTCCCAGGAAGCAGAACATGCTAGAAGTAAGTGCTTGGTGGCTTGGTCTTTCATGTTATTCTGTTATTTCTTTCCAAGGGACAAATATTCTGCTTTAGACATAAAGAAAAAGATCTTTCAGGTTTCTTTAAGAACAAGCACATATCCCCTTCCTCAGAAAAGTATGTCTGTGTCTGCTCAGGAAAGAGACCCAGAATCAGGAAAGTCACATTAGTAACCGTCATGACTATGCCAGCGACGGGAGAATGCAAAGCTCCTGGTAATAATAGTAGTAGAACATACGTTTTTCCAAATATTGCAGCAAGTTTGTTATAGGAAATTAATGGATACTCTGTGGGTCAGAGTAAACTGACATTATAAACACACCATAAAGGGAAATTTGGATTTTATTTGGGTGATAACCTACAGTAAAACAAGGTTATTCTGGATTTTCCAGTGAGTACTCCAAGTCAGATACTGTGCTTTATTCCCTTAATTTCCACGTCATAGATTCATTTGAGATCCAGTAGTTAAACTTACTATGATTAATAAGAAAAGAACTTGGACACCGATGTGTTGGGGCCAAAGCAAATGACTTTACTGGTCAATCTAAAATACTGTGTGGTTGATTTCCAAAACAAAGATAATGTTAATAAAATTATGAGATTGAGGGGAATGTGGTACTATCTAAAGCCATGACTTCTCTGTCAATTTCTTTTTGCAGAAAAGGTTTAATGGCTTAAAAAATTGATATTATTATGGCTCTATCTTACAATTTTAGGTAAAAATTCATTCAATATGTATATGTTGCTAGTATGTCCTAAATTTGATGATTTGAAAATTTTATTTATAATAAAGTTTGGAGAGTTTCATGTTATTACGAGACAATTATATTTTTTACAATGCTATCAAATTTGAGAATCCTAATAAGATTGATTTGGTAAAATTTTATGATAGCCAACCGAATTATTAAATATTTCTTCAGTATGAGACTAATTCGGTCTCACCTGAATCTACAAGGTACGAAAGACAGAGTAAAGAATTGGAATTGGAATAAAAAATGAGTAGTGACAGCAAGAAATAGATGTGTCATTAGTAATTTATGAGAACAAGAAAGAACAAATCTCAGTGGTCAAACTGTCTCCGCAAAATACCTTGAAAGACCTAGTGTTTTTTTGAGCGTGAAAATTACCCCAATATTGTTCTCTCACTTTAACTTGCTTCGCAAACCAAGGAAAACTGAAGGCAAATGAACCGATGGCGGGGGAGGAAGGAGCGAGGAACTGAAACAATTTTAAAAACTGCCTAGAGCAACAGAAAAGTGTTTTATTTAAGGTGCTGCGTTTTGCGGCTGTCCCTGATGATTGGTGTGACAAGGACTGCTATTGAATTCTGAATTCCAGGTTTTAATAATGAAGTAGGAACAACGGTTGTCTTTGGCAGCCCACTGAATTCCTCTCTTGGCATCTTTCCCCTTTGATTTCTGCCAGGTGAGACTGAGGGCGCTGGAATTCAATGCCAGCTGTGCTGGGTAATTTTGTGTGTTAACTTGCCTGGATCATGGGTGCACAGATATTCGGTTACACATTATTCTGGGTGTGTCTGGAGGAGAGTAACAAGCGAATGGGTAGACTGAGTAAAGTGGACTACCTTCCCCGAGGAGGGTGAGTGAGCCTCCTCTAATCCTTTGAAGGCTTAAATAATAATAAAAAAAAAAATGAATAAAGGCTGATTGAGAGACATTTCACTCTCTCTGCCTGATGGTCTTTGAGAAGAGATAGTGGCCCTAGGACTAGGACTGTCGACTCTTCTGTTTCTCAGGCCTTCAGATTGCAGAACTTGGAACTTCTCAGTCTCCATAATCGTGGAAACGAATTCCTTATAATAAATTTCCCTAGATAGGTAGACTCTTACCAGTTCTGTTTCTCTGGAGAACTCTGGCTAGTACGCTAGTGTGACTAAATCTATTTTAATTCTGACCTTACTTGCCACAGTCATTTGCGGGATACAAGATAGCTCATTCACTGTTTCACACACACATATATGTGCGTGTTTATGTGTGTGGGAGTGTATGTGTGTATGTATATCTGTACACAAATACCATAATTTGGGCAGGAAAACAAAATCTACACTAGATAATTCAATCAAGGGAATTTTATATGGGAGTTTAGTTACAGAGGTATTTGGAATAGCTGAGAGAACAAAAAGAAGGTAAGTTATCATCAGTGGTAATGCATCGTCTCTACTCTCAGAGCTAGAGGAACAAAAGGGGCAAGCAAAATTATTGGAGCCTGGGAGCCAGGCCACTGGGGAGGATCAGAAGGCTTCGTGGATCTGGCTGATGGGAGTGGGAACTGACCACAGAGAGAGGTGCGACCATTGCGGGTGATACCACTCAGTGCAGAAAAACAGAGCACAGGATACCCTGCCTTCCCTTGTTGGCTGAATCCCGCAAGGAAACTGAGGAGACAAAATGGGCAGAATTCAGCCCCAGGGATTTCCAGCCAACCAGCGGAAGGGTGAACAATGGTTTTGAAAACAAACGCATGATCAGCATATATGAATATATAAGCATTTGTGTGCATATAATATATATGTATAAATATGCATATATATGCATATTTTTGATTTTGATAACAGAGGATGTTTCTAAATGGAAAGAAAGACTTCGATAGAATTTTCAGGTACCCCTTTGCTCAGAAGCTTTGCTTTTACCCTTAGGAGTATGAGAGCAGAGTAATGAAAATATGTCTAGGAACCAAAGCAGAAAAAGATGTGGGCCCAAAACCTGAGAGTATGAGGACATTCAAATTCAGTCAAAGCAAAGGCACTGCCTAATTACCATAGTCCAGGTGGTTAGAAAAAGCAAGTTGGCAAAATAAAAGCCAAGTTGGGTTTCTATAGGAAATCATTTATTCCTCTATACCTATTTGTAAAATTATATCATCTTCTTGTTAAAAACCGAGGTTCTGGGAATTTAAGATACTTAATCAAAGTCATTAGTATTAGAGCTCCACTCAAGTCCAATGCACACCTTTCACTGTACGAGACCCTTGATCTGTGGGGAATCCACTCTGGAGAGTAAGGGCAGGACTGTTTCATGGATGTAACACAAGTGCAGGTACACCTTTCAGGCTCAAAAGTCCCCATCCTTGACCTAATGTTCTGCTGTTGCCATCTTGGAACACTTTACCATTTTGTCTTTGAACTCTTATTTTGAAGTGAAGTCTGATAGGCCAGCGGAGCATGCGTGAGCAGAAGTGACAGGCACAATATGCATAGCTTCTACCATTTCTTGTTTGCGCATTTGCATATAATAGTCATGATGCCTCATGAGCACAGAATCTGAGTGGACCCACAATAAATGGTAGGCCAGCAAGATTCAGAGCAAGTAATGTTATAGCTGCGGTTTAAGAAGCAGGGGCCGTGAGCTCGAAGATGCCACACTTGCCCATTCAAACCAAAATTTGTTTTGAACACAAAAAGAAAGCAATGCTCTGAATCTCCAAGAAGCAAGAATGACCAAGGAATCCTATCATGTTCTTTCTTACTCATGTCACCTCCCTATATTAGCTAAACACACTGAAGATGCTGTCAGAAGAAAAAGAAACTCCCCCCTTGCTTATTGATAAGCTGAAGGTAGAGCATATCGGTAGAATGTGAGCATATCAAGAAGTGAAATAAAAACATTTAAACATTTTTTTTTGTATCGATTCCACTGTTTTGGTAAGACAGCATAACATATGCATGTACAAGATACAAAATACGAATTGTGCAATGTTGGTGATTATGTATGGTTTCATATTTGTATTAAAACAGACATTGCAAAAAACACAGATAAATAGCAGAATTCGTGCTAATGATTTTTTCTTTTTACTTAGAACAACATTAAATAGCAGAACACAGTACATCACAAGTCAAAAGACAGAACAGAAACTGTATATTTTAGTACCTTTAATCGCATTTTTTCTACTTTTTGAAGAGGGACCCTGCATTTTCATTTTGCGGTCAACCCCACAAATTGTGTAGCTGTCCTTGAGAGAAGAGCGGGGCTAAAATTATAGAAGCACGTGGAATTTGTTTATTACAGAGGTTCTCAACCTTCAGTATGAATCAGAGTCACCTGAGGAGAGACTTTTTGAAGAAATGCCTGGACTCAAACCCAAAGGTTCAGATTCAGTTGGTCCAGCATGGGATGCAACCTTTTTTCTAAGTTCCATGGTGAAGTCTCATGTACACTAAGGATTGAGTACCACTGGTGCAGATGTCTCCATGCTTGCCAAAACCCTAATTACATATAACAGACAACCTAAACTCAATACAAGGTTACATATAATTTTAAAGCAGCTTCGTAGAGATAATGCTTCAAACAAAACAGGAAAATCATGATTTTCAGATACATTGGCAGACCCTGGAGTGTCTCCATTTTCAGACAACCTGTTACAAGGAGGCATAGAATAGTTTCTGCCTGGTACTTTAAGCGAAATAAAATCTGAAGAGAAAGTTCAAGACTGTACCATTAAACAATGCAGCAGTTTGCTGATGTATGTATCACCTTAGCTGTAGAGAAAACAGACTGTCACTTACATGTTTTGTTTTCTAATTAAATAAATCATGTGTAGACAGCTCCTCTTGACAAAAGTCTTAAGTAGATTCAGCAGTATTTAGAATCACGGTTGGCAGAGGGAATGTATTTGTGTGTCCGCTTGTATATGTCCACACCCTGTCTCTAGAGCTTCTTAAAAGGATATTGTTGCTATCCTTTCTTTCTTTTTCTTTTTTCTTCCTCCAGAGGATGAGAAGTTAATGTGATAAGCCTATGTTAGGAGTTCAAGAGATACTCATGGGTGAGCAAAAGAGTAGCCCTTTCACAAAAACGTAGGGAATTCTTGAAGTCTATTTTGAAAACAATTAAAATGCTTTTATTCTTTTCAATAACATTGACTCCCTAAAATTTGCATTCAACCCTCTGGATAGCATAAACCTCATTAAGAATAGTGTTTACTCTTTATTGCAAAATAGGGGTTTCATTAAAGTTACTTTTTAAAAAAATGTTTCTAAAACTTAATTTCACTAAATGTCTCTCCAATACAAAAGTTAATAAGAGACACACACACAAAAAAATTTTAGCTGCAAACAAGTGTGGGGAACACTGAAATGGAGTCCTATTTGGTTTTGGTTGGTTTTTCTGTGAGGGCTTTTTCATAGCCTATAATATACAAATATCATTATACATCTCCAAGATACTCTTGGAACAAATACTAGAAATATTCTTTTTTTTTTTCTTTCCAGCCATCATTTCTCACTGAAGTAAAAGTGGTTAATTGGCTGGACAATGCATCTTGAATATCTTGTATTTTGAATATGCCTGTACCCAGGCCTATGGTCTTTTCTGTTTGGGATTCAGTGGGTAAGTCAGGTTGGTACCAACAACTACCTTTAGTTCAAGCGTGATGATGGAAGAAGCTCTTCTGGGGCCTCAGGTTTAAGGTCTATTCTCTATTTTATCTTTATTAGATCATTACACTGAATCTTTGATCCCTAGCTTGACAGTGTGTGTTACTATACCTTAGTTCCTTCTTGTTTCATCCAGACAACCCATTGAATGGAGGTTAGGAAAGAAGGTTCAGTGTGTCTAGTGTGTGGTTTTAAGGAATATTTTAGTTACTATGAGGCAAACTAAATTGATTTTCTAGAAGGTAGTTTTTTTTGAAGTTTTTAAAGACATTTTAGATCTTTTGATATAAATGCTTTGAGATTATTTAGTGATTTCGCTCTTAATTTTTTAATATAGTGTATCTACTTTACAAAACATTTAAGAGTGCATATATGCGTAGTGGACACTGAAAATCCTCTGTAATTACAATTTCCATAGATGACAAGTGAGTGCAAACACTTCCAGAGAGTTCACTGCAATTATATACATTAGATATGTGTATGTGTATATAGGTAAAATTAATCACATAAATAATCTTGATTGCTGTTATTTTGCCATATGTAAACTTCATCTTAATAGGTTTCCCCTTTCACATCAATCGATTTCCTATATTTGTAATTTATTTTAATACTGAAATGATTTCCCCCATATTATGTACCTTTGCATTATACTCACTAAACCTCACAATAGAAGCTCTAATGGAATAAAAAATAGGCTTAAATATTTAAAACGTACTAAGCTTCTTTGTTTGAGTATATCTATGAATTTGATTCATGCATTCCTGCTCTTTATGACTTACTTATGAAAAAAGGAGTTGATTCACAAATTTAAAATAAATTAACAAGAACATATAAATACATAAATGTAAATATCTATATATAAATGTAATATGTTTATTAATAAATGTATACTTTGTAGATAGATAATGTATTTAATATATCATTCTTCTTTTTAAATTTACTATACCCTAATACTATAATCCCCGGAAATATTTGTCCCTGCACTGGCACAGAAGCTAACACGCTGAGGAATGGAACAAGTTTATTGCTCCAAAATAAACCAGATAAAGCCCTATTTAAATGAAAGTTAGTGCAATGAGTCAGCTAAAAATCAACACTGTTCATGTGGCTGTCAGGAGGAAGCCCGAGTAGACAGCCATAGCAACTGAACAGGGCTGAACAGAGAAACCACTGCTGATAGCGTGAGGAGTCAGAATTCACAGCTGGAGTTCCTTATGAGCAGAAAATACTACATGACAATCCAGGTAATTTAAAGAACTGGTGTCAAGTAAGGAGTCAACAGGGCCATATGTAGGGAAATAAAGAATCCAAGAATATTTAGGAAGGAAAAGTACCCGAGGCTGATAAAAAATATTGTGTGCTTTAACAACTGATAAATTGTAATGTTGAATATAAACCAGAAGAAAAAATATAATTTATTGTTTTAATACGGAATGTACAGAATGGTAAGTTTGGTATAGAGGAACTTAAAAGGCTCATTGAAATAAGTTTTCGCCTCCTTAAAAGTGTATCCCAGTAAAGATCATTTATTTATCAAAACATAGCACCCTCTGCACACAAGAGCTGTAAACTGGAGACGTATAGGAGACAGTGCATGAATGCTTCCAACTCAAAGAAATCTGGGGCCAAAGTTCAGAGTGAAAGTAAGTGGATAGTCCTCCAGTATATTCTTTCTGAGATTACACTGGGCCACCCTGCTCTATCTACCTTGACTGACGTTCTTAAAGATGATCCCTATCGATTAAGGAATTCATTTCGAATTAAACGCTCACACTGTCACACAGGAGAGAAGAAAGTCTACAGACAATGAAGCTACAGCAATAAATCAGCTTTCTATCTTGGACTCAGAACCTGTGTGCTCTCTCTGCTCTTTCTAAGTAAAATTGATGTCCTTGAAAATAGACATGAATTTTGAATTATGACTCTTGAAACAACTAATAAAATAAGTTGACTTTTGTTTTGAAGAAACTTGTCTGTTATTGCTTGTATTATGAACATTTTAAAACCCACAAACTATATGCTAAGCAATGAATATGATGCCCACATTATACAGGAATATAGGGACAATACATTTTCTGTTCCTTTTCCATTATTTTTTGAGTGCATCCTTATGACATAGTGGTGTTTTATACTTATGAAGTCATGCACGTTTTTTAAAAGAATGTCAAAACGATACAGAGGCATAGTAAGCATTTTTGAGAATTGGATTAATAATTTACAGCATCTAGTATAATGCTTTTGCATTTATAGGAGATCAAAATACAGTTTGTCAGTTTAATTCAACAAATATGTATCTATACTCCAACTATATGCCTAAGATTAGGGAGGCAAAAATGAGTAAGACATAGTTACTTTCCTCAACGACCTAGGACAGGAAAGCCCAAGAGTGGATACAATAATAAAGAAAGCATGAGAATTCCTTGTAAGAAGGAAAAGTAGCCAGAGTCCTAAGCTGACCTGTAACCAAGTATTTTCTCTGTGTCTGGAGAGCACATGTTTCACTCAAGCCTGACACTTACACCTTTTAAAACATACTCAGCTACCTCATGGGCCTGTTTGCCATCTATTCTTTCAATCCTTTCTCCTTATGGCGTCTCTAACATCCTCAGTGCTTTTCCTCCCATTGTTTGAGAGCCTTAAGTTTTGCTTCTGTTCTTGGGAGGCAGTCAGGTCTATCGGTGATTTAACTTGAGTCTCAGAACTCCAAGATGTCCAAGGCTCACCTCTCTCCATCCCTCATGTTCTGCATGCAGCATGAGAGGCCCCCAAACCTTAAGTTTTCTAACTTTTCTGAAGTCACACAGGTTTGAGGGCAAAACAAAGACTAAGTACTTTAAATCTCAGCTCAGACTCCTGGGAACTACTAATTTACTGCCAAGTGGAGGGAAGACTAATAAGAACACAGTTCCAGAGGGACAAGTAAGATTTGAAGGACTGAATTTGGCAAGTATTCAATGTTACAGTTTCAAACATTTAGAGTCAAGCCTCCAATACACAATGGCCATTCCCATCAATAGATAAAAGGCTGTGGACTACCTTTTTCCTCCTTCTTCTTTGTTCCTATTTTCACTTTTGATGTTCTATCTCTTAGTATGGTTTTGCTAGAAACAAGCAGGGATAACTCCTGCTGGACTTCATTTCCAGCCTTTAAGTACTGCCTATAGGGCAGGCGGTACTTCAAAGGAAGTCTGTCTGTAGAGATAGCAATCCACCCAAGCAAATAGACTCACTCCACGGAGAGAGGAAATCGTTCCCATCAGGAGTGCTCAGCAAAAGAGAGCACAAGCTGGTCTGCAGCTGAAAACCCCGATCTGCATTAGTTTTATTTAACTATTTGAGAGTTGAAATGGGAATAAATGAGACTTGCATCTAAACTATAAGGATTGAAGAAGGCTGACTGAAATGTTTGAGAACAGCTCTACTTCTAAGTGATCTGGGAGTAGAGAGATGACTCTCCATTCGAAGCACATGCCTGTTACCTAAGTGCTCTGTGAATCAGTGTCCAACCGTGTTAGTGCACGAGATCATACCCTGGGGCCCAAAGAATCCACTGGCAGAATTCACAACAAATATAAAGTTGGGGGGCTGTATTTTTAAAATAGTTAATTTTTTTCACTAACATCTAGGTAAAGTTCGCATTTGCTTCAATTATGAATGTTGGCAACAACCCACCGCAGTGTTCACAATCTCGGTTCCTTTCCACCAGCCACAATCACAGATATTTCTAAAGCATTGTTGCAAGTAGCTCGAATTATTCCGGGGTAATTGCGGGAGTAAATTAGACCCTCAATGAGATCTGGTTATTTAATGAGTTAATAAAGAAGCAAGGATATGAACATATTAAATTCATTAAAGTATAACAATAACTAAAGTTTGGTTTCCTTCCAATCTGTATTAGGCTTTATGCATTTCAAAACATTGTTATGAATCTGAGAAGCAGAGTAGCGGAGCACTGTTCTAATGGTCAAAACACACATTCTTGTGCATTACATTTCAAAACTAGCTACCAAATTAAGCACTTGCATGAGACATTCTGGGGCGTCAGGAGTGTGGGTGAGCCCATTGACAAGCTGATTTACTGAAGCAGACGTTGACTTACTCAGGAGGGCAGCTATGTGTATACAACACGGCGTACACATTTAGTTAGCAAGCTTGAATATGGTTCAGGGAGGTATTAAGGGAAAATGTCTAACCCAAGGGATGAGTTACAATAACAGGAAATAAGTATGGAAGGAAGGAAATCTTTGAAATGAGATGTCTTTGGCATCATTTAGTTCTGGATAATCATCTCCTTCAAAGAAAGCAGTCCAGCCAGCAGCGTTGTCGGCATAGTTGGTCAAGATCCAGTCACCCGACACTGAAAGGAAAACATATGAAACACAGATTTACATTAACTAAACCCTGAATAAATCCTATTGACAATAATTTTAAAATATAATTTTGATTCCGAGGAAGAGACCAAGGTATTTATTGAGTGCAAACTCTGTGCAGAGACTATGCTACACTCTTAACTATTATTTTATTTAATCACTATAATCATCACATGAGGAATATTCTATTATTTTCCTCCATTTAACTGGGAAAGACACTAAAACTAGAGAGAAAAGTAATTTGTCCTACGTCATTGTCTTAATCAGCTTGGGCTGTCATAACAAAACACCATAGACCTGGTGGTTTAAACTTTATATTTGTTGTGAATTCTGCCAGTTCTGAGGCTAGAAGTCTGAGCTCAAGGTGCCAACGTGATCAATTTCTGGTGAAAGCTCCCTTTCCGGCTTCTGAATGGACACCTTCTCTTTGTGTCCTCACATGGCAGTGGGAGAAAGAGGAAGAGAGAGGAGGGACAGAGCTCGAGCTCTGGTCTGTATTCCTCTTGTATAAGGATATGAGGGGCACCTGAGTGGTGCAGTCAGTTAAGGGTCAGACTCTTGGTTTCAGCTCAGGTCATGATCTCAGGGTCATGAGATCGAGCCCAGCGTGGGGCTCCATGCTCAGCACAAAGTCTGCTTAAGATTCTCTCTCCCTCTGTCTTTGCCCCTCCCCCAATAAATAGATAGATAGATAAATAAATAAATAAATAAATAAATCTTTTTTTTAAAAAGGATACTAATTACATTAGAATAAGGCTCACCCTTAAAATCTTATTTAACCTTAATTACTTTTTAAAGTTCCTTTCTCCAAATACAGTCACACTAGCAGCTAGGGCTTCAACACATGAATTGTTGGGGGGGTACATAATTCAGTCCATAGCATCTTAAACTAGTAAGTGGAGTTGCCAGAACAAGTTTAAATCTCTTGGACTCCAGAACTCATAGCTTTTACTGCTCCAGCAGATTCTATTCTAGGACCAGAGTCAGGGAGTTCTTAGGCAGCTATGGTCCCAGTGGGAAGCTGAAGTTCAGAGTTCATGAAATCAAGGGGGAGGAGGGCACACACTGTCTTGAAAGACAGGTTGGCCCATAGCCCTGTACCACACGATATGGCTAATTCTGTGGTTGTCTTTCAGTTCAGATTTGCCCCCCACTCCTGGGAACATCTGACAGTGTTTGAAGACCTATTTGGTTGTCACAACTTGGAAGGATGTTGCTACGGGCATCTCCTGGGTAGAGACTGCGAACTGCCCTACAATGCACGGAGCAGTCCCCCACACAGAGATTTCTCTAACCTAGAATGTTGCTTAGTGCAAAAAGTGAGAAACCTTAGACTGTTTCCATTTACTTCACATACTTTTTTCCCCCAGAAGTGGGTCATATTTTGAACACTACTTGCTGGTAGTGGAGTTGATTGATCAGAACAGCCTCAGCACGCAGAGTCAGGCTGTGCCTGTAGACAGCATACAGGACTCCGCATTGGAGGGCCTGAGTGAAGGACATGCTAGTGCGAACCGATGCAGTGAGAACAATTAGCAGTGAATCCATGGATTTGGCTGCTTTTCAAAAGCTTACAAGATCATAAATGTTTTCCATCAAAAAACATAAAATTTGGGGTGCCTGGGTGGATTAGTCATTAAGCATCTGCATTCGGCTCTGGTCATGATCCCTGGGTCCTGGGATGGAGCCCTGCCTCGGCTCTCTGCTCCATGGGGAGCCTGCTTCTCCCTCTCCCACTCCGCTGCTTGTGAAATAAATAAATAAATAAATAAATAAATAAATAAATAAATAAACAAATAAATAAATAATTTTTTAAAAAACCATTAAATTTACAGTATAGCATTTCAGATTTTCATGTTATCAACTTTGATACTTTCAGATGTTGTAGGAATCATCTGTAACCGCTATGCTGTGTCACCAAAGTCTTATTTTCATGAGCCTTTTGACAGAACGTGCCAAGTTACAGTAGTCTATGAAAAGTATATAAAAACATGTTTCATTATCTACTTTCTTGCTAGCTGCTATATAATTCAAGATTAACTACCAGTAAATCCATGGTTTCCACAGGAAAATAATTAGACAATTACTAGGCAATTTTCTTTTAACTTTATTTGATGTGAACAATATTTCATTTTTACTTTACAAAGATGATAGTATTTTGCGGTAAGCTTCTCCCCTTAATTGTACTCTAGAATGTAAGAACCTGGTCTTTCTCACCCTTTATGCAAATCCTCAAAGATATAAAGGGACAAAATCCTGAATAAAATCTGTTCAAATTATAATCTAAACACTAAAATCTACCCTCTATTCAATAACTTTTACTTATTATAAATATCACGCAATGATTAATACCTGGTTAGCACTGTAAGAATGCTGGGTAAAGCCAGTGAAATTTTCAGGGGCTTAATTAAATAATTGACACAAAACCTATATTTACTTCAGATTACTAAATAAAACCCACTTAATAATTAAATTAATTTCAATAATTTTAATATGTCAACTTAATTAATTATTGGAATTCATAAATGTGTTACCATAGTTGTCAAATTTGGGCAGGGGGTTTGTTTATGAAGAATTTCTTCGCTTATAAAGAATTGAAAAATCAGTCAAACACAATAAAATATTTTTAAAGAACAAGTTGGAAAAATAATTTCATCTTCTCTAGCAAAAATATATTTAGGAGGCTAATTTTTAATATATTTTCTATGATGTAAAATGAGAGCTTTAAAAATGTGTAGGACCTACAAAGTTCTTAAAATGACAACTAAATTATAGACTATTTGCTATTCTGCCTCTTTTCTTTACTGAAATTACCTCCTAAGATTATAAGAAAAACTAACTTCTGCAATATAAATATTACCATCTTTCACATCTCAAATATAGAAGGAAGAAACCTGTAGTCACAAAACAGAAACTTTCTTTCAAAAACCACTGGAATCAAATTATGATTATAATGTTGTTCCAACAGCAACCATTACTACTTTCTGAATCAAGAGCCAAGGCATTGTGTTGCTAGCACAAGACACAGCTATGTGTACCGGATGAATCACACATTCACATTTGTTTCTTTCTAATTGAGTTATATCTTCAATTAGGAAAAATGATAATTGAATAATGAGTCAATTATTATTTCTTTATTTGAGTGAATATATAGGATAAAGATTAGTGTCTTAAAATACTTATGTACATTAATAATTAGACAGCTAGTCAAAATGGGAGATCATTCATATCTGCAGACAGAACCTGCGCTTATAATACAATTTTAAAAAGCATATAGACAGCCTTTAACTTATTTTACCTTTCTTAAGAAACAGAGTCTTAAAAAAAAGTGTAAACACTAATGCTTTACCATGTGGTACAACTTTTCAAGGTTTATGTGAGAGGAAAATACAGAAGCCAAGAAGGTGACTCATTGTCACAGTAGCCACAACTTCAAGACAAGCTGCAAGGTCATGCTGGGAGGATAGAGGGATAATTTATATTCCAGTAACCCCACCTATCTCTTATTTCTCATTAGTCAAAATTTGCCACATGGATATTTATAGAATTTTCAGATTGACGCACCTGGCCTGTTTGGTGGTTACTGAGCAGACACCACTCCACCAATATGATGGTAGCAGGACAGCCCCTGGACTCCCTGACATTGGCCTCTAGAGAAACAGTGCTGAGAACTAGGGGTCCAGAGCAGTGGCTGGAGGTGGCTCAAGCAGTCACATGTCTGGGACAAAGATAGAGCTGAAAAAAATCTGAGGAAGCTCATTTTATATAATTATATAAGAAGTAAAGATTTTGAAGTTGCATCTCTCATAGTGTATTTTTGTTGTGTTTGCACATGCATTGTTTCTAACAGTATAGAGGACAGTGGCTGCCCCTGAGGAAGGGACACCGGCAATGTCACCCATCTTTAACCTTGCTGAGCCTTCTGGATATAAGGGTCGACAGATATAGTCTGCCTTAAAAAATATTTCAGTAGAGTTGAAGAGAGCTAAAATGTTTTTTTTTTTAAAGCAATAATTGGCCAAAGATTGCTGACTACTAAAATGGTAACAGAAAGGATAAGTGCCAAAGGATTATAGATGTGATAGGAGATGAATTCAAATGTGTTAGCTAAATCCTTTCAGCAAGCAAGCTATTTTCAGCAATGGGTAGCAACTAATATGCCATTAGGTTATCTATAAAAAAAGTACTTTTTGAGAAATCTGAAAGAGCTGAAGCCTACCAGACGGAGAAAACCAAAACACCCAACAAATGTGGCACAGATTTTCTCATAAAAACAAATATGCTAAATGCGAATAGATTATTTTTATAGGTACTATATCTTTCCACTTAAATGGGAAAAAAAGGCTAAGTTTTTACATTAGGATGAGCTTAGATTAACAATTTTTTTACATCTTTAATAGTATTATGATCTGGCTATATTTTGGTAAAACAAATCTAAATGTTCGAAATTTTGTAGAAAGAACAGTTCATTGAAATTGCCTGAATTTTGTTTCCATGTGGACATTTAACATAATTTCAGGCACAACTCCATGTTTTTAGGAAAAAAATGACATATTAGCTTATAATTTATTACATTAATTGGGTAAATGCAAAATTGATCTAAGTAATTATATTTGGATTGAATTCTATCGCACATACATGTAGGCTAGCACATGTGAGTGAACACACATGCACACTCACACTAAACCACTGGGAATGTATGATTATTGCCTGAATGTATCTTTACTAAGTGTATATATGTGCCTCTGTTCCATATATATTATATATGTAAATATGCATATAAGTATGTGTATATACGTATGTTTTTTATAGAAACAAAGTAACTTAGAACTTATAGGAAATTTTGTTTCCTGAATTAATTAGGAATATCTAACTCCTAAAACAAGAGACTATTCCTAATTATTTTATAAATTCTGATTTGTAAATTTATTATTTGAAAATTTTTTAAATTTCCCTTTTATGATAAAACAAACTCTGCAAAACTTCATTTACATGGTGTTATTTTTTACTACCATATTTACTACATAAAATCATGCCAAAAATATGCCAAATGAACAAAATGCCCTTTTGTAAGTCTAAACAATAGCAATGGGTTTCTTTTTTGCTTAATTTTTGTCTATGAATATTCCTGCTGTTGGTTAGAGAACAACTACTCAGAAATTCTTTGTGGGACTGTTGCTCAGCATTCCCAGACTTTCTAAGATGAATCTGTTGGAAAGCTAAAATGTACATTTGATACTTCATTAAAACAGCTCCAACAGAGAGAACATCAAGACTGTGATTCATTTCCAGAAATAAAGGTTTTCTGTGAGTATGTAACAGCAACAAAAAAATGGAAATAATTTCTATAATAACAAAAATAACTATGCATGTTATATGATTGATTTTATTCAATTACTATTCAAGATGTAGTTTTTACCTGATTCTGCAGTAGTCTGATATTGGTTAATATCCATGTATATTGGAGTATATCTGTGACATGAAACAAAAAAACAAAAAAAATTAGGAAATATCTAATTAATATTTGAGTCACAGGTTTTTATCTTTATTGATGAAAAAAATGGAAACCTAATTGATATAGCAAAAGAGAAATAAATAGTGATTACAATTAAGGCATCATGATAATTTCCAGGACTCTGGGAAATCTTTTTGTCTAATACAAGTAATTTCCAAAATGTGTGGTAATCCATAAAAAGTTTCATGAAGAAAATCATTCAGTGATGTTCCTGCTGGAGAAACAACAAACACACTTGAGTTGAGGGATGATTTATAAAATAATTGGCTTATAATTTTCAAAAGTGTCACTACCCTGAAAGTCAAAGAAAGACAGAGCTTTCCAGACAAAACATAAGAATGAGACATGAGAGTTTGATGCAAAGCATGATTGAACTGGATCTTTTGCTATAAAACACATTATTGGCGGAACTGGCACAATTTGAATTGTGCCTTAGGATTAGGCAATAATATATCGTGTTAATTTTCTAATTTTCTGATGCCAAAGACTATATTAAGAACCTGTCCTTGTTTATAGGAAATACATGCTAAAGTATTATGGGATGATGGGGCATCAAAGTGGCAATTTGCTTTAATTTGTTTATTAAAACAAAACAAAAAAAGCTCTTTCTTTGTACTATGGCTCATCTATTTTGTAAGTTTGTGATGATTTTAAAATTAAAAAAAGAACAAGCATAAAATTACATAAGCATATTTAAGAACTTGAAAAACATAGTATATTGGAGTAATCAGTTTATAAGCAAACAGTAAGTGATATATGCATTTTAAATAGTTTCAAAATGATGCTTATAGAAGCAATTCAATAGGTGAGAACTTAATTCAGTTCGTACTAAAAGTTCTCAGTGTCCTAGGAATAGAAGGGAACTTTCACAGCCTGAGAAAGGACTTGTATAGAAACCTACCACTAGATTAATAATTAATTACAAAACACTGAATATTTTATCCCTAAGATGTGGAACAAGCTAAAGATATCTGCATTTACCATTTCGGTTCAATCATGCACCTAAAGTTCTAGAAAATGCGATAGGTAAAACAAACAAACAAACAAACAAAAACAACAAACCTAGCATTCAGAGTTAGAAAGAAGTAAAACTGATTTTATTTACCAATGACATAATTTTCTATGTAAAAATTCTAAGGAATCCAAGATAAAAATATTATAATTATCATAATTATATTACAATTAATATATTAGGTAATAAGATATACAGTACATATTTAAAATTTAATTACAGAACAGAAAAAAATAAATTGTGTCTCTCCAGTACATATTTAAAATTTAATTACAGAACAGAAAAAAATAAATTGTGTCTCTCTATATTACCAATAATAATCTGGAAATAAAATTAAGAAACACTTTTATTTACAAAAGTATCAAATACTAAGAACAAATTTAGCAAGCAAAATCCTAGGTTTATATACTGAAAGCTCATAGTAGTGATGAACAGTTAAACATAATACGCTATATCCATACAATATAACACTACTCTGCAATAAAAATAATTGAAATACTTATACAGATACATAGCTGATGAATGGATAAAGAAGATGTGGTATATATATACACACACATACATATATAATGGATATATATATAATGGAATATTACTCAGCCATCAAAAAGAATGAAATCTTGCCATTTGCAACAATGTGGATGGAGCTAGAGTATATTATGCTAAGTGAAATAAATCAGTCAGAGAAAGAAAAATACCATATGATCTCACTTATATGTGGAATTTAAGACAGAAAACAGATGAACATATGAGAAGGGGAAAAATAAAAAAAGGAGAAAGGGAAACAAGCCATAAGAGACTCTTAATGATGGGGAACAAACTGAGGGTTGATGGAGGAAGATAGGTGTAGGATGGACTAGATGGGTGATGGGTATTAAGAGGGCACTTGTGATGAACACTGGGTATATATAAGTGACGAATCACTGAATTCTACTTCAGAAACCAATATTGCACTGTATGCTAACTACCTAAAATTTAAATTAAAAAGAAAAAAGAAAAAATCACATGTGAATGTGGGGAAAAAGATTTTTATAGTCAGCAATATTGATTTAGACAAAAAAATGTGGGGAAAATTGATTTTCCCTTTTTATTTTTTTGCATATGAACACACAATTTTTTCATCCTCATTTGTTGAAAAGACAACTCTTCACTGAATTTTCAGTACACATTTGTTAAAAATCAGTTGGCTGTATTCATGTGGATCCATTTTTTGGTTTTCTATTCTGTTCCACTGATCTATGTACCTCTTCTTTTGCCAATACTACAATTTCTTGATTGTTACAGCTTTGCAGTTAGTCTTAAAATCATGCAGGGTAAGTTCTTCAACTTTGTTCTTTTTCAATATTGTTTTGACTATTCTAGCTTATTAATATTTCTATATATGTTTTATACTCAGACTGTCAATATCTACAAAAAGCTTGCTGGGATTTTGATTGGGATTGTGTGGAAATGTTATATTAAATTAGGAATAATTGATATATTAACAATATTGAATCTTCCAATATAATTCATATACTGCCGATGAGAATGTAAAATGGTGCAGTTGCACAAAAACCAGTTCATCACTTTCTTTTTAAAATAGTAAACATAAAGTTCACATATGACCCAGCAACTCAACTTCTAGGTTTATACTCAAAAGAAATAAGAACTTATGTCTGTACAAAAACTTGTACATGAATATTTATAACAGCATTTTTCAAAATAGGCAAAAAGTGGAAACAACACAATGCTCATCAATTGAACGGATAAATAAAATGTGTTATAACCATAAAATGGACAGTATTTAGCAATAAAGAAAATGAGTACTGATATATGCTACAATACGGATCATCCTTGAAAATATTATGCCAAGTGAAAGAAGCCAGCTAAAAGACCATCTATTACATGAAATGTCCAGAATTGACAAATATAGAGAGGTAGAAGTAGATTAGTGGTTGCCTAGGGCAGGGGCATTGAGAGTAAATGGGGAGTGACTGCTAATAGGTACAGATCTTTTTGTCATGACCAGAATGTTCTAAAATTGATTGTAGTGACTGTTGAACAACTCTGAATATACTAAAAACTATTAAACTTTAAACTGTAAGGAAGTAAAATTTTAAGGTATGAATTACATCCTTAATATATCTGTTTAAAAAGACCTATGTGAATGTTTACACAGCTTTGTTCTTACTCATTAAAAACTGGAAACAGCCCAGATATCCTTGAACAGGTGTGTAGATAGGCAAGTGAGTACATCCATAAAACGTAATGGAATATAGTCAGCAATATTGATTTAGACAATGAAATGGATCACTCTTGAAATACTTTCTGGTAAGTAAAAGAAGCCAGACCCCCAAAGCCATATATTTAAAAATTCTATTTGTGTGGCATTCTGTAAAAACACAACTATAGAGACAGTAAAAACGATCACTAGTTGTCAGGCATTTGAGAAGGGGAGAGATGATACATAAGAAAATTTTAGACCAACGGAACTGTCCTGTAAAGTACTGTGGTGATGTACGCATGGCTCTATACATTTGCCAAAATCCATAGAATGGTACACAATAAAGAGTGAACTTCACTGTATGCAAATTTTAAAAAATCAGCCAGAGAGTCTGAGGAACCCAGGATGGGATATGGACCATGACAGACTTAAATGTGTGACATAACCTCACTGAAAAGGCGGGGGGAAGGAACAATCTGGACAACTTTGGAAAACTATGCTTGACTTGGTTCTGCATGGCTAGAGACAAAAGAACTCTACACAAAGACTACTCTAGGACTTACATCTATTTCTCACATGTTTATAGGGCAGCAATTCTGAAACTATTATACTAGGGTTAAAAGACTAAGTAAATCTACTGAAGATAATGAGAACCAGATTATCACTATCAGAGAAAGAAGCTACAAATGATGAGGGAATGCTATAATAAACCGATTGGCACTACATCAGAATATAAGGTATTAGTATGAACTCATCATTTTAGTTTCTTAGTTCTATTTTCCAGGAAAAAGATCTAGAACTCCCCAGATAAATTGTTCATTTTAGGTAGAACAGAGCAAGGGAAATATGAGTCTGGGGCATCTTACAGCACCAGAAGGTGAAGAAGGAAGGAAGGAAGGAAGGAAGGAAGGAAGGAAGGAAGGAAGGAAGGAAGAGAGAGAGAGAGGGAGAAAGAAAGAAAGAAAGAAAGAAAGAAAGAAAGAAAGAAAGAAAGAAAGAAAGAAAGAAAGAAAGAGGGAGGGGAGGAGGGAGGGGGAGGGAAGGAAGGAAGGAAGGAAGGAAGGAAGGAAGGGAAGAAAATAAAGAAAATTTTAAAAAGACAGGAATACGTTGAAAGACACATGAGGCAATCTGAAAGAGATCCTAATGGAACAAGCTAGAAAAGTTTTAAAAACAAAATAAATAACATAGATTGTATTATGACCTGATGATAAAATATCCATGATGCTACACTGATATAAATGCGTGACTGAGTAAATAAGTGAGTAGAAGGGATAAGTTTTCCTTACAAAAAATTCTAAAATGTAAGCAAAGAAGGCTGAGGAACATAGAAAATCACCATTAGAATACCATAGAAATAAATGTTAGAGGCAAGTTCCATTGATGAATGTTAAAATTAATGGACACAACACTTTAATAAAAATATAGCTGCCTACCATTAAAGTATCTTTCCTTAAATGCTTCTAAATTTTGTGGTGGTTTTAACATATGTCCACAGATACTTCGGTACTTCTCCTTCCCACAGGTGAAGGGAGCATAATTCCCCTTTCCTGGAGTGTGACTGCACTTGGTGACTCATTTTCACAAAAAGAATATGAAAAGAGAGAATAGTAATTACGGTCCAGAAACCTGGGGGTGCCATTAACAAAGTGATCAACGTGAAGATCACGTTGCTACCCTGCACCTCCCAATGATGTGATAAAGAGGACAATTTACCTCTAGAGAATTTTTCCCAAAAACTATAATTCCAGTCTACACATGGAAAAAGCAAGAAGCGGTCACAGATACCAGGGCACTAAAAAGACTTGAAGACTAAATGCAATACATCCTGGATTGGATTCTTGGATCAAAGAAAAGGGGCGTTAGTGGGAATACTGATGAAATATAAATAAAGCGTGTATGTAATTAATAGGATTTTAGCAATATGAATTCTTCGTGTTAATAAATGTGTCACGATTATGTAAGTTTTTAACATTGGGTGAAGCCAGGTGAAAGGGATATGGAAACTCTCAGGACTATTTTTGCAACTCTTCTATAAGTTTAAAGTTATTTCAAAATAAAGAAAAATAAAATCAGCAAAAGTAGAGATTCTAATCTTCTGCTCTTATTCTTCCCCCCCCAATCACCTACTTTTATATTGATTATAGAGGTAAATTATATAAATGTATTCCAAGTACTTCAATCAATAAAATCAGGGGTGAAAATGATAAATATAGTTTAATATATGCCAGATATATTTTTCAGTCTCATAACTTTTCCTCAATACTTTGACATTCTACCATTGAAACTTCCATTGATTGCAAATAAATATATTTGTATGAATTTCTTAAAAAGGGCTGTACAGCACTTTAAATCATAAACTGAACATGAGCAATCAATTAATATATTTTTAAAACTTATTTCAAATGTTGAAGTAATATATATCTTATAACTGGTTTATCTAACATAGTTTGGATTGGAGGTCTACTAATTAGTTGAAGCAATCACTGGAGGGACATCATAAATCAAAAAAGCATGTGCAATAAACATTGTGTCTAAAGTTAAAATATAAATGCACATGAATTCCTCAAACATTAGAGTGCCTCCAAGACCTTTTCTATGTGTTGAGCTGCTTTTGACTATCTGTGTAAGCTAGGTCCGTAATAGTCTGTGATTTCTGTTTCAATTTCTTTTATCTGAGCAATCTACAGCTAAGATTGAAACTTCTTTCTAGATGTTCATAAAAGTTCCTAATAGTTGAACCACCCAGATCAAATTCTAAAGAAATATTTTAACTATTTGCATTGAGTTTTTTCAAAATATTCAACTTATTTTTAATGGAAAGAACTCTTTTTCAGTCATAGTTATCTTTTAATACAATACATAACTGGCTTATACAATTACAACAAACATTACTGGAAAAACAGGTGACTGCAAATAAGGAAATGACTCGACACATGGGATTAGAATTACTTGACCACAGTAGAGAATGACTTACTAGAAGAGAGGACTCAGTGAGTAATGACCACGGTATGATTGTTGGAAAAAAAAAAGTCAGTTAATTCAGTGAACTGTTTAACTGGAGGTTGATTAAGAGACTGAACTCTAGATTCTTACAGTAAAAAACGTCCTGCTCAAAATATTTCTTCAACTTTCCTCATGTCAAGATTTCTGTTCTCACAAGTAACGCTTGTCATCAGTTTGATATAAGTCATTCTTGACATTTCCAATGTGCACACACACACGCACACACACGTGCATGCATATTTCTATTACTTTTTATACAAACGGTAGCATCAATAATACGACTTACTTTTTAATTTTTACACATCTTAATTAAATTGTCAAATCTTTTCATTTGTAGTTGACTATGCATCTGCAGTAAATACTATCCAACTATTTTACAGTGATCAGGACAAGAAGCCAAGGGCTGGAACTAGGGTGATGGAGGGGGAAGAAGGATGGGAAACTGTAGAGGCTCTCCAAGAGTAAAATTGCCTGGAGTTACACTATGTTTGGGATGAAGGAGAGAAGGTTATCTAAGATAAATATCAAGTTTCCCATCAGGGTAACTGAACAGATAGTTAACTGAGTAAGAGAAATGTGGAAGGTAAGTTTTGTTGAAGAAAGGGTTGGTTGATAAACTGGCTCCGATATGCAGAGGGCAAGGAGAGACCCCAGAAAGAGGTGGATCACTGCATATTAGTACGTGGCAGTCTTAATAAGCGAGGGAATTGACATATGAGAGCGTGTCTTGTCTTGACTTGGGCAGTAGATCTCCACACCTGTCCACCTTATATCAAAAGTTTATATAAAAGCCTTAACTGGGTTCAGTCACATATATCATCCAGATGGTATCAATCACACATTATTTTCTCAAGGCTATGTCCTTAAAAAATGGCTGCTAGTATGGTAATAATACGTGGGGTATGCATTCCAAGGATAAGGACAAGAGTAATGAGCCTCCAACAACCTAGGTTCAGCTTGTTGGTCAACTGGGGGTCATGTCCTCTTGATGACCATCCCAACAGAAAAGAATTCAGGTTTCGTCATATTGGATTTTATATGCTTTTGGTATATATACGCAAGTGGAGAGGCATTGTGGGAAACAAAATAAAAGTATGGAACAGTCATATGTGTATGGAATTCAGCAAATTTTTTCCTTTTGCACTACATGATGCTTTTGTAAGGGTCTCTGTAAAATGCCTTAATGAATTCTTGTTACCCTATATTGATAGAATTCTTCTGATAAAATTGACTGTTTCTTCTAAAAAGGGAAGTGATTTTAGTCTAACATATTTGTAACAAGCAGGTTAAAAGTTACACAATTTTTAATCAAAGACAGCTTTTGAAAGCTCAGAAATAAAATAATTTTAGTATACTTTTACAATAAATTCATTTCACTGTTAAAAATACTTGAAGGGGCGCCTGGGTGGCACAGCGGTTAAGTGTCTGCCTTCGGCTCAGGGCGTGATCCCGGCGTTATGGGATCGAGCCCCACATCAGGCTCCTCCGCTATGAGTCTGCTTCTTCCTCTCCCACTCCCCCTGCTTGTGTTCCCTCTCTCGCTGGCTGTCTCTATCTCTGTCGAATAAATAAATAAAATCTTTAAAAAAAAATACTTGAAAACTTTTGTAGTAAAATATGTTAACTGTGACTAATGTAGACAAATTCCAAAGCCCCCAAATCACAATCCACTTATTCAAAATACACTTATTGCAATGTATAGACGAAATCTACTATATTACAGTAATTGCTCTATAACAACACTTGAGAATCATCAGTGAGCAAAACAAAAGTGATTGTTGTGGGCCAGGCAATTTCTGGCAACTACTCATTCTATGGAGTATCATTGAAGCTTTTGCCTGTCTTAGCAAAAATATCACTTAATCTACTTGATGTGTGAAGAATCCAATTTAACATCAACATTTTCAGTAAGCCTGTGATCCTGACTGGTGTTATTACATACCAGAGAAACCTCTGGAATACTTGAAAACAAACAAACAAAAGATACAGAAAATTAGAAACATGAACATTTGATATGTGCTTAAAATCTTTCAGACGCTGACTGGGCTTAGTATGTATGCATTTTCTCATTTATTCTTTACAACAACCCTATGAAGTAGACACTTATCACCTCTTCCATGTGATGGAAATTAGGTTTAGAAAGGTAGGTAAATTCACTAGCATCATACATAGCATAAAGTGGCGTGGCTGGGCAATCCCACTCCACACGCTCTGCTTTTAATCATTATGTTATGCTGCCGCCACAGGTAAGTTTTGTGTAAGAAAATGTTTAAACATTTTTATTGGTTTATCCTCAGGACAGTAGAGCTATCCATTTATACTTTTTTCATGAAGGCATAGAGGCAGAGGAGGAAAAAATGAATAATATCAAAGAGGAATGTATCAACAAATTAAGATGATTTCCAAAAACTTTCAAGTGGGCATTTTTACTTAAAAATGGAAAATTTAGTTACCTTCTCTTTTTAAAAATAATTGTTTTGTGCGATTCAGCTTTGTATATGCTTCACCATATTTTATTCTATCAATCTTTTGGAAGTTTCACTTAGGGGACGGTGGATAAGTGCTGAAGTGGCTGTGACAGTAAATCAGCTCTGCATCACATGCCATGTTTTTCAAGGTGATGGATTACAGGCTGAGAAATCATGCTGATCCCTGGATATCACCGCTGATAGGCTAGGGTCGGCCCAAAGTCATTCAAATATCTTTGAACATTAATCAGTGTGAATCTCATAGGTTTAGAGATGAAAAGAATGTCACTGATTATAAATAACCACTATCTTATATAGTCACTATTTAAATTCATCAACAGGGAAAAGAAAGTAAAGTATAATTTTTTAAAGATATACCTGTCATATACTATTTTAATTGACTACAATTTACTACACAAATTTTACCCATGGAAACATTTAAGGGCAGACATTACAGGTATACAGAATATATGTTATATTCAAAGATGTTAAATTTCTATTCATTTTTAATTGAGGTATTATTTACATACAGTGAAATGCACAGATTATAAGTGGACTGTTCAATGAGTTTTGACATATATACACACTCGTGTAACCACTATCACAATCTACATATGGTATATTTCCATTACCCCACAAAGTTCTCTTATGCTTTTTTGTATTCCAGCTGCCCTCACCCACTACCCATCACCACCAATCCCATCCCTGGTCCCAGGTGACCACTCTCCTGAATTCTATCAAATTAGTTCAGCATTATCCATTGGAACTACACATAAATTGAGTCATTCAGTGTTTTTGTGTGTCTAGATTTTTCACCCAGCATAATGTTTTGGAGATTGATCCATGTTTCAAGACTCAGTAGGGGCACCTAGGTGGCTCAGTTGGTTAAGCATCTGACTTTGGCTGAGGTCATGAGCTCAGGGTCCTGGGATCAAGATCCGCCCCCCCATAGTGTTCCCCACTCAGTGAGGAGTCTTCTAGTCCCTCTGTCCCTCCCCCTGCTCATACCCTCTCTCTCTCCCTCCCTCTCTCTCTCAAATAAATAAATATAATCTTAAGAAAGATTATATTTATATATAATCTTCTTAAAAGTCTCTTAAAAAAGAGAAGACTCAATAGTTTGTTCTTTATTAATGTTGCATAGTTTTCCATTCTACAAAAATGCCATGATTTCTTTACATATTCACCTGTCAAAGAATATCTGGATGGTTCTTCCATTGGATATAGTATGAATAATGCTGATGTGATCTTTCCTGTAAAAGTCTGTGTGTGGTCAAAAATAGACTCAAAATGGATGAAAAAACTAAATGTGAGACAGGAATCCATCAAAATCTTACAGAAGAACACAGGCAGCAACCTCTTTGACCTCAGCTGCAGCAACTTCTTGCTAGACATCTCTCCAAAGGAAAGGGAAAGAAGGCAAAAATGAACTATTGGGACTTAATCAAGATAAAACCTTTTGCACAGCAAAGGAAACAGTCAGCGAAACCAAAAGACGCCTGACACAATGGGAAAAGATGTTTGCAAATGTCTTATCAGATAAAGGGCTAGTATCTAAAATCTAAAAAGAACTTATCAAACTCAATACCCGAAGAACAAATAATCCAATCAAGAAATGGGCAGAAGACATGAACAGATATTTCTTCAAAGAAGACATACAAATGGCCAATGCTCTACGTCATTTGGCATCAGGGAAATACAAACCAAAACCACAATGAGATACAATCTTACTCCAGTCAGAGTGGCTAAAATTAACAAGTCGGGAAACAACAGATGTTGGGAAGCTTTCAGAGAAAGGGGTACCCTCCTACACTGTGGTGGGAGTGCAAGCTGATGCAGCCCCTCTGGAAAACAGTATGGAGGCTCCTCAACAAGTTGAAAATAGAGCCACCCTATGACCTAGGAATTGCACTATTAGGTATTTACCCCAAAGATACAAATGTCATGATCCAAAGGGGCACCTGCACCCCAATATTTATAGCCCCAATGTTCATAATAGCCAAACTGTGGAAAGAGCTGAGATGTTCACTGACAAGTGAATGGATAAAGAAGATGTGATCTATATCTATATCTATATCATCTATATCTATATCTATCACACACACACAATGGAATATTACTTGGCCATTAAAAATGAAATATTGCCATTTGCAATGACATGGATGGAACTAGAATGTATTATGCTAAGTGAAATAAGTCAATCAAAGAAAGACAGTTATCATATGATTTCACTCATGTGGAATTTAAGAAACAAAACAGGGTCATAGGGAAAGGGAAAAATAAGATGAAATCAGAGAGGGAGACAAATCATAAGAGACTCTTAATCATACAAAACAAACAGGGCTGATGGAGGGGAGGGGGGTGAGGGGATGGGGTAACTGGGTGGTGGACATTAAGGAGGGCATGTGATGTAATGAGCAGTAGGTTTTATATAAGGCTGATGATTCACTGAACTCTACCTCTGAAACTAATAATACACTATATGTTAATTAATTGAATTTAAATTAAAAAAATTTAAAGTTTGTGTGTGTGTGTGTGTGTGTGTATACATTTTTATATCTTTTGGTTAAGTACTAGAAGTGGAGTTTCTTCTAGCATGTTTACTTTTATAAGAAACTGATAAACAGTATTTGAAAGTGGTTCTATTATCTTACAGTCCCACCAGTTATGCATGAGAGTATCGGCTGACACACGAAATAAGTATTATTTGATGTTGTCAGACTTAAATGTTAGCTATTCTCTTGCATACACAGTGGTGTCTGATATTGCTTTCACTGTGTATATCCTGATAATTAAGTAAGTTGAACATGTTTCATGTGCTTACTGGCTTTTCATATATTTTCTATAGTTGAATATCTGTGCAACTATTTCACCCATCTTTGCCCACACTAACAGCACAAAAATATTTCCCTTAGTCTAATTTTAGAAACCTCATATTTTTAATGTTTATATATAGAACCATGATTCACCTTGAATTATCGCATGAGGTAGGAATCAAAGATCTTACTAATACAGATATCCAGCTTTCTGGTATCATTTGTTGAAAAGACTTTCTTCTCCTCATTAAATTGCTTAGATGCCTTTGATCTATTTATGTACGCTATTCTGTTTCAGAGATCAATTTATCTATTCTTATCCCAACACTCACTTTAATTTTTGAAATTAGACAAGATAAATATTACCATTTCGTTCTCTTTATGACGTAATTTTGCCTTTTTAAGTATTTTATATTTCTATATCAATTCTACAGACAACTTGTCAGTTTCTACAAAAAAAAAAAAAAGGAAGCAGAGGTTTGATTTATATTAAATCTATCTTAACAGGGGAGCGGTGCCTGGCTAGCTCACTCACTATGGCATGCAACTCTTGATCTCAGGGTTGCGAGTTGAAACCCCACATTGGGGGGCGCCTGGGTGGCTCTGTTGTTAAGAGTCTGCCTTCGGCTCAGGGCGTGATCCCAGCATTCTGGGCTCGAGCCCCACATCGGGCTCCTCCGCTATGAGCCTGCTTCTTCCTCTCCCACTCCCCCTGCTTGTGTTCCCTCTCGCTGGCTGTCTCTCTCTCTCTCTCTGTCAAATAAATAAATAAAATCTTAAAAAAAAAAAAAAAGAAACCCCACATTGGGCATAAAGCTAAGCTAAAAAATAAATAAATAAGCTTATCTTAATGCAAAATCATGGTATTTTTCTCCATTTTTTAGATTATTATTAATACTTATCAGCCATATTCTGTAATTTGTAATGTCGCTGTCTAGCATATTTTCCTCAAACATACTTCACATATTTTATGTCTTTGATGAAATATAAATTACATATAAAAATTTTTAATTTCCAAATATTCCTTCCTAGATTATAGAAAAACAAAAGTTTTATAAATTGACTTTATATTCTGCAACCCTAAAATTTTAACTCCTAATTTGAGTAGATGTCTAGATTTCTTCAGATTTCCTATATATAAAATCATTGAGTCTGTAAATCCAGCTTATATCTTTCTTTTTAATCATTATACCTTTTATTTATATTTTTTCCCTTATTGCACTTGCTAAGGCCTCCAATGAAATTTTGAACAGAAGTGATGAGAGCAGGTATTTTTGCCTTGTTCCCATTCTCAAGAGAAAGTATCTAAAGTTGCAATATTAGAATAAAATGTTATCTGTAGATTTTTTTTCTATTTGTGAGATTGAAAACATTTTCTTCTATCCTGTTTTATAACTTTTATCACAATTTTTAAATGACTTTTTCTGCTTCTATTGAGATGATCATATGATTTTTCTCTTTTAATTATCTTAATTCAATGAATAATATTGACATATTATCCCATTTTAAAATAAACATAAAATCAGGTGATAAATACTACTTGGTCATGATACATTAATTTTTTACATATCACTAGACTCAATCATCTAAATTATTTTAAGGAATTTTGCATATATGTTCCTGAGAGATTGTAGTCCATAATTTTTCTTTTATCTTTCTCCGCTGTTTTATTTAATACTTTACAATATCTTTCATTATAATAATATTTTTTTATTATATTATGTTAGTCACCATACAGTACATCCCTGGTTTTTATCTTGATTACATTTACGGCTTGTGACTTTTGGGGATGCAGACTTTTTTTCTTTAAACTGTCTACCTCTAGGGGTGCCCGGGTGGCTCAGTCGTTAAGCCTCCGCCTTCAGCTCAGGGTGTGACCCCGGTGTTGGGATCGAGCCCCACATCAGGCTCCCTGCTGGGAGCCTGCTTCTTCCTCTCCCACTCCCCCTGCTTGTGTTCCCTCTGCTGCTGGCTGTCTCTCTCTCTGTCAAATAAATAAATAAAATTCTTAAAGAAAAATAAATAAAAAATAAATAAACTGTCTACCTCTAATGGAGTTGTTTGTTTTGTTTTAATTTATTTTTTATTACTATTAATTTTCTTTTCTTTTTTGTTGTTTGGGTATTGGGATTATGTGGCACTATACAATGACTTGGAAAGCATCAGCCCTATCCTGTATTTTCTGGAAGTGTTTGTGTAAAAGTGTTATTTTTTTCTTCCTTAAATGTTTAATTGAACTTCCCATGGAAACTACCCTGGATTGGAGTGTACTTTGTGGAAATGTATTTACTACACATTGAATATTTTACAAAGATATAGACTATTCTGTTCTCTATTCCTTCCAGTATAAGTTTTGATAATTTGTCTTTCAAACAATTTTTCAATATTATATGTTAACAGTTGTATTGCCCACAAAGTTGTTCATAATATTTATGTATTATTTCATTAGTTTTAGAAACTGTAGAGATATACCTTTTTTCATTCCTGAAATTGGTCACTTTTTAATCACATAAATTTTAGTTCTCCCACAGTGGTTTGATAGTGTAGCATTAAAGTAAGCCTTGAATCAGGTTGTATAAATCTTCCAACTGTGTGTTTATTTTCCAAAATTGTTTTAGATAATTTAGGTCATTACATTTCAATGAACGTTTTATAATAGTTTTATTGATTTTTATAAAGAGAAAACCACTGGAATTTCAAATGGGAACATTTTGAAGCTACGTATCAAATTGGACAAAATAACCATTTTAATTATTTCAAAGCATTATGTGGATATATTTCTCTATGTATTTAGATCTTCCTTATTTCTTTTTTATTCATTCATTTCTTCCTTCAGCTTTATGAGATATAAGTGACACATAACATTGTGTAAGTTTAAGAGAGACAAGGTGATGATTTGATGTGTATATTTTGTAAAGTGACTACCTCAATGGTTAATGAACACATTCATCATCTCCCGTAACTACTAGATTTTTATAGTGAAAGCATTTATGATCGATTCTCTTAGCAACTTTCAAGATTACAATACAGTATTGTTAACTGAATCATCATGTTATATTTTAGATGCCCAGAACTTATTTCTCTTTGACCTGGAAGTTTGTACCCTTTGACCAACATCTCCCCAATTCCCCTATCCCCCAGCCCTTGGTAACCATTTTTTTAATTCTTTGTTTCTATGCCTTTTGCTGTATTTTAAGATTCCATATATAAGTGAAATCTTATATTATTTATCTTTCTCTGTCCTACTTATTTCAGTTAGCAATAATGTCCTTAAGTTCTGCCCATATTGTCACTGAAGGGTGTTTTCCTTCTCTCTCTGTCTCTTTCTCTTTTTTGGGGGTGAATAATACTCCACTTATATATTGTATACCAAATTTTCTTTATCCATTCATGTGTTGATGGATGCTTAGGTTGTTTTCATATCTTGATTTTTGTGAATAATGCTGCAATGAACATGGGAATGCAGATATTTTTTCAACCAGGGAAAGATAGATGGTTAGATGATAGATAGATAAACATCATTTGAGCTCCTTATATCATTTATGCCTGAAGCCAGATGCACGTCTCCCACTGAAGCTGGAAAATTCTCTTTCAGTTTTATTTTGGCCTAACAAATTTGTTTTGAGTTTTTGCCACTTACAGATGCAGAGTTCAGAGATAGAAATTTTAAGACTTTTTTCCTTTTTTTCAGTGCATAATCATCATCTATTATGTACTAGAAAAATACATGTTTAATAATATTTTTGAATAAAAACATTATTTTCACTCAATATAGGAGAAGCAAATCATGTGTGCAAAATATTTAACATTTTCTTTTGCCAATATCCTGAAAATCAAGTATTAATCCATCAGTACACATTTAAGATCTTCCTTATCAATCCTTTACCAAGAGGAAATGTAAGCATTACTCTTTAAAATATAACCATCGAAGTGTTCCAGAAATTCTCTTCTTCAAAGTCAAATGCTGCCTCCAGCATATTGATGTAGCTGTCTGGGAATAAAGAGCATTTGGCTCATTTTTCTGCACTTATTTTTATGCCACTTTCTAAATGACAATGCCTATATTTGGGGGAGTAACTTTATAGGTTCACAGATTGCAGAAAGCAATTTGGGATAGGGCTAGAGGCTAAATTTTTTATTACCAAGTCAATATTATTATTTCTCATGATTTCATTAAACAATTTTAAAAATTTCAATTAAAATAGTTTGTTTTACTCGTCTGCTAAAGCAGCACCTATCATTTTGAGAGCATTTATTTTATTTTTAGTGAACTGCAGGCTTGGAGTTGCATCAGTGCAGGCACAAAGTAATCATATTAGAAGTCGAATAAGTTGAAGGGTGCCCGGGTGGCTGGTTGATTAAGCCTCTGACTTTTGACTTTGGCTCAGGCCATGATCTCAAAGTCAGGAGATCGTGCTCCCTATTGGGCTCCAAAGTGGGTGTGGAGCCTGCTTAAGATTCTCCCTCTCCCCCTTCCCCCCTAAAAAAAGAAGATAAGTTTAATAAGTTGGGCTAGGAGTCAGAGGTGAAGTTTCAGAAATGTAAAACCCCTCTATTCTCATTGTTACAGTAGCTATAAACTAAACTTGGGACAGAGAGAAAGATAAACTAGACATATACAGAATTCTGGCTGTCAATTTTGGTTATCATTGAAAAACATAATTAATCTGGAAAACATAATTTTTGAAGTAATTAAATTAATCATCGAATAATTACTGCTACAGAAAGTAAGCATCTTTTTTGTGTGGTAAAAATAACATTAAATTTACCATCTAAACTATTTTTAATTACACAGTTCAGTAGTGTTCAGAATATTTACATCATTGTGCAACAGATCTCTAGAACTTCATCTTGCAAAACTGACATTCTATACTCACTGAACGGTACATCACCATTTCCCTTCCCCCCAGCCCTTTTTCTACTTTCTCTTTCTACCGTTTTGACTGCTTCCGGTATATCTTATGAATGGATTCATACAGTATTTGTCCTTTTGTGACTGGCTTAATTTGCTTAGCATAATGTCCCTGAGGTTAATCCATATTGTAGCATGTGACAGAATCTCCTTCATTCTCAATGTTGCATAATATTCCAGTGTAGTATATTCCACACATTCTTTATCCATTCATCTGTTGGCTGACATTTGGGTTGCTTCCACCTCTTGGCTATTGTGAATAATACTGCAATGAACATGGTTCTGTAAATATCTCCTCTTGAAAGTAAGCATGCTTTTATTAGACCATTTGTGGTTGGCTTATCCTATTGTTTTTTTTATAGAAAAAAAAATAAAAAGAAACCTGAACCCTTGTCTACACTTGAAAGACATATAATGAAAATGGACCAGGTACAAAGACAAACTGTATTTTTCAGTCTTGCTTGGGGACCGTGATGACAACAACCAGCCAAGTTTGGAAATGCTCTAGAGTTAGTCACAAGCACAGGATATTACACATAACAAAGTGTTGCCTGGTGTGGGCGATGGTGGATGGAGGCAAGATTTACACCTTCTCTCATCTCTATCTGCTAGCCCCTTATAACTATTATTTGAACAATATAAGTAGACATAGTGCCATTGCCACACAGGTGGAGATACAAGAAAAATCCTTTCATGTCTCCTTTCAACCTCTTTATCAACATTACCGATCTCTGAAATCTTACTGTATATTAGAGCTTCCTGCTCAATTTATTTCATATACCTGTGTGGCCTCTGGTCTTGTTTCTTTTCATGGCTATTACATAAGCTAATATGTGTATGGTTTTAACATGTGGTTCTAAAACCCATAATATTTAAAATAATTGCATATGGTAAAATAGAAGTGAATATATTTTATTACATAGACTTATTTTTGTATGTGTAAAAATGCTCATCTGAGAAATCCGATCAATAATTTTGTTCACTTACCCAACAAAGCAGATAATTTTAAAATAAAGGGGAAAATTGTGCCCTCTTCCTTAACACCTAGTTCGTACAAGATATGAAGCATGTCGTTTACTTTAGTGGTCATATTATCCTATGCTTTATTAATTTTAAAGCTATTTAATTGTAAAAAGTTATCAAAGTAAGACAAATCCTTTCCTCAATGAAATATTGAGATTGTATCTAAAGCATCTTCCTTTTCTATCTTGGTTCTACAAAGTTACGGGAAAAAATCTGATTCTATTGGTTAAAAAGTAAACACAAGATGTCTATTTAACCCATCCACCATCTAATATTAAAGTGCGCCTTCCATAACTGGAAGCCTACATCTCCCACTTCCTTTCATCTT
This sequence comes from Ursus maritimus, assembly GCF_017311325.1. Classification (NCBI taxonomy): domain Eukaryota; kingdom Metazoa; phylum Chordata; class Mammalia; order Carnivora; family Ursidae; genus Ursus; species Ursus maritimus. Next base: position 59,217,875 of record NW_024426885.1, read on the forward strand.
TTATCGGTCTAAATTATTTCATTTAGTATAATATCCTATAGATCTATACAGTGCTGTTGCAAATGGCAAGTTCTCATTCATTTATGGCTGAGTAATACTCCATTATACATTATATCACACACACACACACACACACACACACACACCACTTCTTTTTTATCCATTCATCTATCCATGGACACCCAAGTTGCTTCCATATTTTGGCTATTGTAAAAAATGCCACAAAAAACATAAGAGTGCATGTATCTTTTCAAATTATTGTTTACATTTTCTTTAGGTAAATAAATACTCAGTAGTGGAATCACTGGATCATATGGTATTTCCATTTTTAATTTTCTGAAGAAGCTTCATGTTTTCCATAGTGGCTGAGACAATTTAATTCCCACCAAAGTGCATTAGGTTTCCCTTTTCTTCACATCATTGCCAACATTTGTTATTTCTTGCCTTTTTGAATCTAGCCATGCTGACAAGTGTAAGGTGATATGTCATTACAGTTTTGATTTGCATTTCCCTGATTAGAGATGTTGAACAACGTTTCATGTGTTTATTGGCCATCTCTATGTCTTTTTTGGGAAAACGTCTATTCAAGTCTTCTGTCCATTTTTTTTTTTAAAGATTTTATTTATTTATTCGACGGAGATAGAGACAGCCAGTGAGAGAAGGAACACAAGCAGGGGGAGTGGGAGAGGAAGAAGCAGGCTCATAGCGGAAGAGCCTGATGTGGGGCTCGATCCCATAACGCCGGTATCACGCCCTGAGCCGAAGGCAGACGCTTAACCGCTGTGCCACCCAGGTGCCCCTTCTGTCCATTTTTTAATCAGGTATTTTTTGGCATTTAGTTGCTATATTGCAAATATATATGTATAGTATTGTCTACTCTAGATTGCATACTTAAAGTTTTTGCATATCTTAATAAATACACAAGGGTTGTCCTTTTGTCTTCTCCTGTATAAACCAATTTTATAAATCATCCCCACACATTTGCACACATTTGATTAGTTACATTACATAAATTTTTTTCTGTGAAACTTCAGGTCAGATATTATGAAAAATTAGCTTCTTCAAATTCAGATAGAGTTATAGTGTAGTAGACAAATTTAAACTCTCAACAAAATTCATAAATGTGTTGTAGACATAACTGTGGGTCTAATAAGAAAAACACATTGTCCCCAGGTCTGCTTTCCAGGCTGGTGACTTTCCACAACACTCTACTTGGGATCTCACAGCAGTCTGTATCTGTGGAATTATAGACATTTCTGGGAAATTACTAAAATATATTTTTTAGCCTATGCTAACCAGGCGATTTCAAGGATATCATCTATACCTCATTTGTATAGTTTCCTAAAATGACTGTAAGGACAATCCCCTCTCTTTTTTTTTTTTTTTTTTTTTAAGATTTTATTTATTTATGTGACAGAGAGACAGCCAGCGAGAGAGGGAACACAGCAGAGGAGTGGGAGAGGAAGAAGCAGGCTCCCAGTGGAGGAGCCCGATGTGGGACTCGATCCTGAAACACCGGGATCAAGCCCTGAGCCGAAGGCAGACGCTTAACGACTGCGCTACCCAGGCGCCCCAACCCCCTCTCTTTTCTGTTAGATATCAGAAGATCTCCTTCCTCCAACCTGTCAGTAGGAAGCTCCTTAGTTACTAGATCTAAATCAGATTTTGGTGGTCTAGTGTTGTACCCGTGTGCATGGAAATAAATCGAGGTGATCGCACTGCTACTGGCTGGCTTTTCCAATCCAAATGCAGTTTTTATTTAATTACAAATTCTAATTTTAAATTCTGAGTCTGAACTTTATGAAAAAAATGCATTACCTTTGTTTGGGGTTGTTTTAGTGATTTATATTTAGAAAAATGAAGGAAGAGAAAAAAATGTGAACGAGACAGGATGATTAGAAACTCCAGAAAAATACAATATTTTGTAGAAAGGAAATATAATTATAAGGTATGCATTATATATCCTAAGGCTTCAGTAACAAAGTTCCACAAACTGGGTAATTTAGAACAACAGAATTTATTTAGAGTTCTGGGAGACAGAAATCAGAAACCAAGGTACTTGCAAGTACAGCTCCAATTGAAGAAAATAGAGAAGAATCTGTTCCACGCCTCGTCCTTAATTTTGGCTTGTAGATGACCATTGTCTCCTTGTGTCTCTTCATATTGTCTTCTCTTTGTGCATTTCTACCTGCGTTCAAATATTTGTTTTTTTTCTATGGACAATGGTCATATTGATTTAAGACTCACTCTAATGACTCCATCTTAACCACATGTGCAAAAACCGTTTTTCCAAATAAGTTTATGTTCCAAGGTACTGGGGGTTAGGACTTCAACATATCTTTTGAGAGAACACAATTCAATTCATAATAGTATACAACCTGACTTAGTGTAAATACTGAGATTATATCATCATGATAATGGAAGCAGTTAATATTGATCTAACCAAGAGGAATTGGAGGTGTATGTGTGTATAAAACAAAGGAACTTGAAAAAAAAAAGTTAAATCCTCAACAACCTGAAACTTAAAAAAAAATCATAAGGTAGCAATGTAAGCAGTTTATTTACATATTAAAACTAATATCAGTAGAATCTGGAAAGAAAGTTGAAAGTAGGTCTAAAGAACTAAACAGAGTTTGGTTGCAGGTAGATGAGATTAGGATGATATGGCTGTTTTTATAATATATTTTAGAATTATACAGGTATAAATGTTAATTTTGAATATGAATATACTATGGTAAAATAAAATCTAAATTAAATCATCATAATTAAATACATATCTAAAGTGTCCCAGGCATTTAGAAGCATGGCAATCTGGAAGCCCTAAGTCTTAGACAAACTGATTCTAAGTCTGTTGAGTTCCTGTCCAAATTAAAAATGAGTTAATAAAATAAATGCCTACTGGACTCTAATGGAAAAAAGTCAGTAATTGATACTAAACATTCCTATTTCTTCTTCCTTCCCTTCCTCTCTTCTTCCTTCCTTTGTCTCTTCCTTCTTCCTTTCCTTCCTTTGCCTCAAATTCTGTGACTTTTCAGTTTAAGGAATTAATCCTTTTTCTTTCATCACTTGAAAGATATTCTATTTCTTTCTGACCTACATAATTTCTGATAAGAAATCCACTGTTATTTGAATTGATTTTCCTCTATAAGTAAAGTGTCATTTTTCTCTGGATGTTTTCAAGAGTCCTTGTTTTTCACGTGTCTTTACCTTTCAGATGTATAATTATGTATGATGTGTTTTGGTGTGAATTTCATTGGGTTTATCTTTTTTGAGAATTTCTTATCTTCTTGAAAGCACAGGTTTATGTCTCTTGCCAACTTCGGGAAGTTTTAGCTATTGTTACTTCTACTACTTCTTCAGCTCTGACCTCTTTTTCCTCTCCAGATTTCTGATGACTTAAAATTAGATCTTTTATTATAGTTCCACAGGTATCTATTTTTTTCTGTTTTTTTCAATATAGATGTTTAACTGTTTCAGCATCATTTGTTAAAAAACGTATTATTTTTCTGTTGAATAGCTTTTTAATTTTCGTTGAAAATCAATTGACCAAATATACATAGGTCTATTGTTGGACTTTCATTCTGTTGCATAATTTACTTGTCTATCTTTTCATGATTCCCACACTCTCCTGATTACTGCAATTTTGTCTTAAAAAGTGGCTAATGTAAGTCCTTCAACTTAATTTTTTAATTATTAGTTTTGTAGTTTCTAGCCCTTTTGCCTTTCCATTTACAATTTAGAGTAATTTCATCATTTCTTAAAAACCCAAAATCTGTAAATTATTTTTATTGAGATTCTTTTTAATGTAGAGATCAATTTTGAGAGACAATTAGTATCTTAACCACATTAACCTTCCAATACGTGAACATGGAATATCCTTCCGTTTATTTAGAACTTCCTTGATGTCTTCCATTACTATTTTATAATTTTAAGAGTAAAAGTTACCTAATACCTCTTTGATTTATTTATATTGGTGTTCCAGGCTTTTCATTGCTTATGGAAAATAAACTTGATTTGCTCTTATTTTGTTGTTGCTGCTGTTTGATTTGATTTGGTTTGGTTTTAGCTTTAGTTTTCAACTGAATTGAAAATGTATTTTTGTATGTTGTCCTTGTATCCTGAAGCATCTTACATATGCTCATTTGTTCCAATAGCAATTTTTATAGATTATTTTTATTTTTTAATGTATACAACCATGGATTCTATAAACACAATTTATTATGTTTTTACTTGAATTAATGCACAAACTAAGACCTTCATTGCCATGTTTCATAGAGTCCATGAAAGTGGATTACATACCTTGTTTCTGTAAGAAGGAAGAATTTTCCTATCCTTTGAGATGCTTCTAGCTGGTCTAAGAATTAAATTGACATGAAACAAATTCATAAGAGAAAAAAGCAAGTTTAATTACATACACACAGAGGCCCAATAATGAAATTGAGACTCTAAAGAAATCACCGAGGCAGGCAGTTTTTGTACTTTTTAAACAAAGAAGCAATAAATCTGTGAGGAATTGACGGGAACAAAGAAAACCTATGTTTGGGAGCTTCAATTAATAAGGAACTCGAAACAAAAGAACTCTAAGGAACTTCCCTATCTCTGGTGATAAGGATCTCTTTACCTCCTGGTACAAGATGGATACCTTTCACATGGAAGAGTTATTTCTTGCTTTCTGTCAGAGTATTCTTTTTGCACTGGCTGTTTCTTAAGTAATTTTTATTTAAAATAATCTATATGCCAAAGTACTCTTTGCCTCTATATACCTGAAATTAAGAGAAAGGATTTAGTTATTCACAAAAGATGGCTGTATGTTTTTTCTTCATAATATCTTGATATGGTGAATTACATTGAGCGGTTGTTGTATTAAGAACTTCCTTAGAACAACCTGAGGGTTGGAAGCCTCTCTAGCCTAGTATTTAATACCATTTTTTTTTCCATTTCACTATATTTAAAGGTAAATTTAATCAGAATATTGATAAACTAAAGGTAGAGAAGGCTACCCAACTGCTGGGCTATGTTGAAATCTGTGCTGGGCTAGTAGGAGCATGCAATAAATACTGTTTAAAATTTCAGAAATTTCTTGGTAAAAACATGTATCTTCATAAAAACTTGGTGCAATGAACTTCCCTAAAACTCTTTACATTAACCACTAGAATGAACTCCTAGCTCTTAAGCCTGGTGTATTTTTTCTTCTGTGGCATGGTCCTTGCCTACCTCTCCAGCCAGCATTTTGTTTTATATATTCTATGTCAGCCACAATATAATTTTGAGAAACCAAACAACTGTAAACTCACCTTCTTCCTTTTCCTGTAAACTCCAGATGCTCTGTTTTTCTTTCCTGTCTTATTCTTATTTTTATTTAAAAAAATGAACAATGGGAAGGCACCTGGGTGGCTCAGTCAGTTAAGTGTATGCCTTTGGCTCAGGCTCAGCCATGATCCCAGGGTCCCGGGATCAAGTCCTGTGTCAGGATCCCTGATCCTCAGGGAGTCTGCTTCTCCCTCTGCCCCTCCTTCCACTTGATCCCTCCCACTCTCTCAAATAAATAAATAAATAAAATATTTTTTTTTAATTGAGCAATGGTCTATCGTTACATGGTGAATATTATCATTCTCTTCTACTACGTGTAGAATATCCAATTCTGTATTACATAGTATTAAATATCCTATATCATAGATACTTCATGATTTTATTTGCATGTCTGTGCCACTAGACTGTAAGGTTTTTGAAAGAAAACTAAAAATTAAAAAAAAAATGCTACTCTGATTCACTCTATCTTTCTCAGAATTTAGAAATGTCAGCACATGTGCAATTCTCAAAAAAAAAAAAAAAGCTGAGAAATGATGGAACATATTGATTGATCCAGGTCTGATAAAGTATTACTGATAAGAATTTCTTCAGGAATGCATATTCTAGCTAATTTAGCTTATTGATTTAAAATACGTTCATTATAGGTATGCCTCCTAAGACAAGGAAACACAAACAAAAATAAACTATTGGGACTACACCAAAATAAAAACTTTTGCACAGTGAAGGAACCATAAAATGAAAAGGTAATTTACTAAATGGGAGAAGATATTTGCAAATGATAAATAAGGAGTTATTTGCTAAATATGTAAAAAAAACACACACATATAACTCAATACCAAATAATATCTGATTAAAAATGGCAGGGGTGCCTGGGTGGCTTAGTCGTTTAAGCCTCCGACTCTTGATTTCCGCTCAGGTCATGATCTCAGGGTGATGAGATCAAGCCCTGCATCAGGCTCCGTGCTTGGCATGGAGATTTCTTCTCTCTCTCTCTCTCTCCCACTCTCCCTCAGCTCCCCCCTT